>NC_042622.1:130055137-130235144 GCF_901001135.1 Rhinatrema bivittatum | reverse complement strand
AAATGTGCTACTTGCTAACTTCATGGAATGCCCCCTAATCCTTCTATTATTCGAAAGTGTAAATAACTGAGTCACATCTACTCGTTCAGACCTCTCATGATCTTAAAGACCTCTATCATATCCCCCCTCAGCCGTCTCTTCTCCAAGCTGAACAGCCCTAACCTCTTCAGCCTTTCCTCATAGGGGAGCATTTCCATCCCCTTTACCATTTTGGTTGCCCTTCTCTGTACCTTCTCCATTGCAACTATATCTTTTTTGAGATGCGGCGACCAGAATTGTACACAGTATTCAAGGTGCGGTCTCACCATGGAGCGATATAGAGGCATTATGACATTTTCCGTTTTATTAACCATTCCCTTCCTAATAATTCCTAACATTCTGTTTGCTTTTTTGACTGCTGCAGCACACTGAGCTGTTGGTTTAAAGTATTAT
This sequence comes from Rhinatrema bivittatum, assembly GCF_901001135.1. Lineage (NCBI taxonomy): Eukaryota > Metazoa > Chordata > Amphibia > Gymnophiona > Rhinatrematidae > Rhinatrema > Rhinatrema bivittatum. The sequence goes on along the minus strand of NC_042622.1, from coordinate 130,234,712 downwards.
CCACTATGATGCCTAGATCTTTTTCCTGGGTGGTAGCTCCTAATATGGAACCTAACATCGTGTAACTACAGCAAGGGTTATTTTTCCCTATATGCAACACCTTGCACTTGTCCACATTAAATTTCATCTGCCATTTGGATGCCCAATCTTCCAGTCTTGCAAGGTCCTCCTATGTATTGTATCACAGTCTGCTTGTGATTTAACTACTCTGAATAGTCCAGTGTATGGCCTTTTTCATGGGTGAATTATCAAATTAACTGAACAAAATCTAGTGCAAGCATGGTATTCAAAAATAACTCACATGTTAGAGACAAGTGAACCTTGTCAACTTGCAAATTAAAATCACCATGGATAACTGAAATTTAGATTAATGTTTAGATCAATTAAGTATTTAAAAATTGGCAATATGATTTAGTAAACCATAATTTCAGTAAAATAAGCAGATACTAAAGGTTGGTGAACTCTAAAATGTCATCACTCTACTAAGGTCTGCCTCAGTAATAAAGGAAACTATCAAAGTTCCTCTTTCATTAATTTCAGGACCAGAGTTTTCCAAAAGTTGGTCAAATTAAATAGTGAGGGATGTGCAGGCAGCTCAAAATATTTCGAGAAGAAACAGGCAAGAAATACATCTTATTAATCAAAAGGAGAGTCAGTTCCACACTGTAAGATATCAAGGAAATACTTTGTTGAAGTCATCAAAGATTGCTCCCCAATAATTCTAGGGAAATTGTGAATTCGAATATTGAAATGTCGAGAGGCATTTTCCAAGTATTCGAGACAACTAGAGAGAGCAAACCTACCTTTAACAAAGAAACATTCAGCTCCTTAATCTCCTGCATATCTTTCTCTAAGACCTTGATCTTAGAAGCCTGTTCCACAATTTGACCCTCATGTTGTGAGACCATTGGTTCCAAAGAGGAGGAAAAAGAGTCGATCTTTTTCTCACAGTTATTAATAGTGGTTCCAAAACAGGTCATAAGTTCCTAGATAAAATCCATTGAGACTACTTCTGGCTTAGATGGAAATTGCAAGGACTTGCCCTTTGAAGCTGACTGCCCAGACACTGCTCTGAATACAGGAAGTCCTGGGAAAAGGTAGAATGAACACTCTTACTGCCAAGATGGAATATTCACAAGTTACCTCCTAAGAGCTGGCTACCTTCCTCAACGTCAGACTACCAAGAGATGCCAACGCTAATGTCCCCCCATGGTAGACACCAAATTAAGGTCATCAGAAAGCGCCACAACCAGCAAGTCAGCTTATCCGCGTCGCTAAATCAAAAACATACAATGAAGCGGCAGGCTGAGAGAAAACTCTTCCCCTAGGAGTGACGATGCTCCCTCAGACACACTCAACAGGAATTTCTTCTCAGTTTGGTATCAGAGCTCCTGGCCATTGGAAAGGCAATTTGCTGCTGACCAGGAAGCTGGGTAGGGTCTGGAGGGAAGACCCTGACTTTCCCTTTACACTTAGGAGACATCCCAAAGGTATTTCAGTAATATAGGAAAAAAAGCACACAGCAGACTAACCCCAGCCATGGTTCATGCCACCATCTTGCTTCTCTGTCGATAAGCTGTAATGAACATTTGTGTATTACTAATAAACCACCTCCTCTACCAGGCTGTCTATTATAGGTGTCCCCGCATAATTCAAAGGACATAAATTGGTAAGTTTGACTGTGTCTGCATCAGAGAGTTAAGTTTCAGAAATACAGACAACACCAGGAATCTGATCATAATTAAATTGTAAATTACAAAACTTTTCTAGTGGGAATAGACTGAGCATTTACTAAAATAGATAATGAAAAGAAAACAGCTGATAAAGCATTTTGGCTACTGGTACAAATATAAGTTTAACAAACATACCTTTATAATGATTAGGGTGATGAGATGCCAGATCCCCATATTTACTTTTGCTGACACACACAGAAATATCCCATGGCTCAACTTGATGCTTTGTGCATAATCTGTCTAGATCCCTGAGATCATCACAAAGAGGCTTCCTTGAAGTTCCCTCACTGCACAGTGCATGTCTGATTGACTTCGGAAACGCTCATTCTCTGTTGCCTCTCCTGAACTGTGGAACATGCTGCTAACTGAGCTGAGGCTAACAATTTGTGAAAAATCTTTCAAGAAACAGTTAAAAACTTTTTTGTTTCGGCTGGCCTTTCTCTGACAGGAGTGATGCCACTTGAAATTCTGAAGACACTTAATTTTCTGACCCGATCTCATTGATATCTGGGCTCTTGTCATGTTTTATTCTTTGACGTTTGAGCTTTTGATGTTATTTAGTTCATCTTGTTGTTTTATCTTATGAATGTAATACTGTAAACTGCTCTGAGCTTTTGTGAAAGAGTGATATATAAATATTTTAAATAAATGATATACTAAAGGTGGTAGCAGTAGGAGGCACAGCTAATGGACAGGTTATTAGATTGAAAAATCAGCTTAAATCAAATGAGCTAAGACCAAACCACACACACAAAACTTGCACAAAGAAGTGCTTCACTTTTGTGCACACAAAGACTGCACATATGCCTCCAGCATCCTCCCAAATGTAAATGGTCATTGCTCATGATGTCAGCAGGAGACAGGACACCCAGTCGTCAATGTTTCTCAGGCAGGCAGCTGATAGTAGCCAAGTGGAAGATGGAATAGCCAACTTCTGAGCAGCGATGATAGTAGGTAACCAACTGAGGATTGACATGATAGCTCTCTGGCATCCCCACAGAGATAAATGTCCACCACTGATAATGTCAGTGGGAGGAGGGACACCTAGTTTGTCAGAATTTCCCATGCAGGAAATGCTGACAAACTAGGTGGCAGATGGAATAGCCAACTTCTGAGCAGCAATGATAGTAGATAACCAGATGCAGATAGAGGTGATAGCTATCCAGCATCCCCACATTCAACATCTAATCCCCAAAGAAAGAAAATCTGGTGCCACCTGTAATGTTTCAAATGTGCCCAGCCTGCACTACAAGCTGGACATTTTAGGAGTTTGGATGCAGAGCCGGTGATGGATTTTGGGAGATGCAGATTTTAGTGTACATCTGACACGTTACTGGGGTTTAAACATTGGTGACCAATGTGGGTTTTATTATGATAGTATTGAGGGGCAGTTTAAAATGGTATAAGGCTAAGAGGAATCTTAAATCAGTAGGGAAACATCTTCTGCAGTTACCTTGTTTGTTCAAAGGATCATTTTCAGTGGCTATTCCAATTTTATGGAAAGTACTTCCATCTTTTTTGAGAGCTGAAAATGACCTGGTGAAATTTTACTAGCAACTAAAAAACTGGTGGCAATGGACATGTCTGAGCATTATTTGCAATGGTAATGATGTTTATTTAGATCTATTTGAGTGGATATGTTGACAAGCTGCAGACTTTTTATGACTTTTTGCCTAAAAATTATTCAATGTTATTTTTTTGTTCATCTCTTTAAGTGATTTTTAATCCATAAAGCAATTAAGAAATGATGCTAAATAAATTAATTAAATAAATAAATAATAATTAAAGGGCAGCCAAAAAATAAGAGATTAAAATAAGAAAGGTTGCTAATTAAAACAAATGGGCCAATGTTAAGAGCCACTTAGCCAGATAAGTTCTGACTTATCCAGTTAAGAGATGTCATTTGAATATCCGTTTAGCAACTGGCACTTATGCTTATGTATATTAAGATTTATAAAACGCCTATACACAAAGCACTAGGCGATGTACATTTTTAACATGCATAAAATAAAAACGAACCATTAAAACATAAAAACAAAATTCTTCAACATCAGTATATACTGACATGACTCAACTCAATTCCTAAATTCAGTCACTTTTAGATGGGAAAAATAGTTTTGTTGAAAAAAGAAAGCTTTAAGCGCCTATTTAAATGATTTTACACAGTTCAAATGCTATAGCCATTCCGGTAATGAGTTCTAAAAGGTAGGTGCTGCTACAGAAAAAAGAGCATTATCCCAGGACAAGCAGGATGCTAGTCCTCACATATGGGTGACGTCACAGACGGAGCCCAGTGCGGGAAATCTTTCTGTCAAAGTTTCTAGAAACTTTTGACTGGCCCTGTGAGGCCACTGAGTATGCCCAGCATGCCATGATATTCTCTGCCAAAGGTGTCTCTCTTCAGTCATAAGAACATAAGAAAATGCCATACTGGGTCAGACCAAGGGTCCATCAAGCCCAGCATCCTGTTTCCAACAGTGGCCAATCCAGGCCATAAGAACCTGGCAAGTACCCAAAAACTAAGTCTATTCCATGTAACCATTGCTAATGGCAGTGGCTATTCTCTAAGTGAACTTAATAGCAGGTAATGGACTTCTCCTCCAAGAACCTATCCAATCCTTTTTTAAACACAGCTATACTAACTGCACTAACCACATCCTCTGGCAACAAATTCCAGAGTTTAATTGTGCGTTGAGTAAAAGAAAATTTCTCGATTAGTTTAAATGTGCCCCATGCTAACTTCATGGAGTGCCCCCTAGTCTTTCTACTATCCGAAAGAGTAAATAACCGATTCACATCTACCCGTTCTAGACCTCTCATGATTTTAAACACCTCTATCATATCCCCCCTCAGTCGTCTCTTCTCCAAGCTGAAAAGTCCTAACCTCTTTAGTCTTTCCTCATAGGGGAGTTGTTCCATTCCCCTTATCATTTTGGTAACCCTTCTCTGTACCTTCTCCATCGCAATTATATCTTTTTTGAGATGCGGCGACCAGAATTGTACACAATATTCAAGGTGCGGTCTCACCATGGAGCGATACAGAGGCATTATGACATTTTCCGTTTTATTCACCATTCGCTTTTCCGCGCTGCTTCAGGCATTGCGGGATAGGAGCCGTTGCGTTTCTTCACAACTTTTTGCTGACTGAAAAGTCATACTTTTATCGATATTCTCTCTCATAGAAGTCTCTCGGGGTTCCATTTCACCGGCTGGTGAGTACCTCGGTCTTCATTTCTCCAATTTTGAAAATTTTTTCTTCTCACAATTCACATTCTTCGACGGCCGTTGATAACAAAATGGCTACGGGCGTCAAAAAATGCCCTATTTGTAACAGAACCATGTCGATCACCGACCCACATCTAGAATGTGTCCTCTGTCTCGGTGAAAAACATGATATGAATACATGTCCTAAATGCGCCGAGATGACGGCAAAGGGGCGAAAGGCTAGGCAGAAAAAAATGGAACATTTGTTCCAGCTGCAACTAATTCCTTCCCCTTCCAAATCATCGAAGTAGTCTCCGGCTGGAGCAACTAAATGAGCCTTGCTTAAAAAACCGCGCCCGGACGGATCCAGTGATCGTCCCTCTTCACCATCGTCCATAGTATCGACGAAGTCGGCCGACCAACTAAAGCTGAAACATCATCGACATCGTCGACCGTCATCGTCCGCATCGACGTCCCAGGAGGAATCGATGGCAAAGCGGCCAAGGGACCAGGAAATACCGGTCCCCTCGATGCCTGGGCCTTTACCTCCATTGATGCTGGATCCTCCACAGACTTCCGCACAGGATCCTTCATCGCAGCCTCCGCCACCGCTTTCAACTGCTCTGATTCCAACAGTTGTACAGCCGGAATTGTCTGATCTCATCACAAGCGGTCATCCAGGCTCTAAAAGATCAAGCACTTCCCGATTCCGCCGATGCCACCAGCATCGATGCCGGTAGTAGTACTGATGCCGGTGGGCCCACCGATGCCGGTGCCCTTGTGGGCGCCGAGGACACCGATGGACTCGATCACTACGATACCGAGACTCGTTACGTCATCGACGTCAATCTTCGCCCAGATTCCATCGGGCTCTTTGATGCCGTTCTCGATTCCATCGACGTCGAAGTCTTCCACAACACTTCCACCGACGACTACATCAATGACAACTACTGTATCATCGAGGCAACCATCATCCAGCCTCCTGAAGTACAAGATCTCTCATTTTATCGACATCTTTTGCAAAGATATCAAAATGTCATCGATAACCTACCATCAACAAATCCTCAAGACACCTCACCCTTGTTTTCCTCCGATGATCCACAACCAGGCCCTTCAGGCCTTCACTTCCCTCCCAGGTCATCGCCGAAGTCTCCCTATAGAGACGACCCGGACGACTCTTGGGATGACCAGCAGTCTGTAATATCTTCTGAGGGATTCATGTCTGAACCTTCTCCTCCAGACCAGAGAAAAAAATCACCTCCAGAAGATTTATCATTCTCAACATTCGTTCAGGACATGGCTGACTCCATTCCATTCAAACTAACAGCAGAAGAAGATACCAGACAACAAACTCTTGAAGTTCTGCAGTTTGTAGACCCACCTAACAAGTGCTGGCTTCCCAATCCATGAGGTTCTCTTGGATCTTCAACGCCGCATCTAGGAACAAGTGAACAAGCGTGTGGATACAACCTATATAGTGCAGACAGCTCCAGGATATCAAAAGCAACAGTTACCACACCAGTCTGTTGTAGTAGAGTCTGCACAGAAAAAGTCGAGACGTGTGCATCCCCACTCATCAACTCCACCTGGTAAAGACCATAGGTTCCTCGACTCATTAGGCAGAAAAGTGTATCAGAGTGCCATCTTGAACACAAAATCTCTGCTTACCAATATACATCACACAATATCAGAGGAACCTATGGAAGCAAATGGAGGAATTTATTACCTCTTTGCCTCCACAATTCCAAGAACCAGCACAGGCCATAGTCAACAAAGGCCTAGAAGCTGGAAAACATGAGGTGAGGGCAGTATACGACAACTTTGAGACGGCTTCCAGAGCAGCAGCTGGAATCACCGCCCGTAGATGGGCATGGCTCAAGGCCTCAGACCTCAGGCCTGAGGTTCAAGAAAAACTTGTGGACCTACCATGTATCGGTGACAATTTATTTGGAGAAAAGGTCCAAGAAGCAGTTCAACAGCTTAAGGACCACACAGAGACTCTACCTCAACTGTCTCAAATGCCACAAGAGCCCTCTACACAATCTTCTCGTCGCCTTCCTCGAAGAGAACCCAGACGCTCTTACTATAGGCCATGGAGATACTACCCCCAAACTTCCAGGGGTAGATCAACCAGGCCACAACAGTGTTCCCAAGCTAGACAACCTAGGCCTACCCGCCCAACCCACTCCACAGTCAGGCCCTGCGGTGGGTTTTTGAAATACACCCAGAGAACAAATCCATCCCCTAAATCCTCGACCAGATCTGCCAGTGGGAGGAGAGTATCCTACTTTCACGCACATTGGCTACATAACATCAGACCAATGGGTGCTCTCCATAGTGTCTCGAGGTTACAAACTAAATTTCCTCTCATTCCTCCAGAATCTCCACCACATTTCTTCCCACAACAAAATTCTCAACTTCTTCAATTACAAGTAGAATTATCCATCCTTCTGAGAGCCAGGGCGTACAGCCATGCCCTGGACTCAGCAGGGCAGAGGATTCTACTCCCGGTATTTCCTCATTCCAAAGAAAACCGGGGCCTACGTCCCATCCTAGACCTCAGAAACCTCAACAAATTTCTGAAGAAAGAAAAGTTCAGGATGGTTCTCTAGGCACCATGCTTCCACTTCTTCAAACAGGAGATTGGCTTTGTTCTCTGGATCTTCAAGATGCTTATGCTCACATACCAATATTCCCTCCTCATCGCAAGTACCTGCGCTTCATGGTAGGCCATCAACATTTCCAGTACAGGTTCTACCATTCGGCCTAGCCTCTGCCCCCAGAGTATTCACAAAATGTCTGGCAGTAATAGCAGGACACTTGCACAAGGAAAGTGTCCATGTTTTCCCATATCTGGACTGGCTCATCAGGAGTCAATCTCAGCAAGGAGCTCTCACGCTCTGACTCGAACAATAAACCTACTTCACTCCATGGGTTTTCATCAATTATCAAAAATCCCATCTCATCCAACTCACCTGCTTCAATTCATAGGAGCAGAATTGAACACCAATCTAGCAAAGGCCATTCTACCCGCAGATCGGGCAAGGACACTTACTCTGCTAGCAAGAGCCATTTACTTACAGAAACAAACCACAGCTCATCAGTTTCTCACTTTACTAGGCCATATGGCCTCCACATTCATGTCACTCCTATGGCGCGCTCGCCATGAGAGTTACTCAATGGACTTTAAGATCACAATGGATCCAAGCCATTCAACCACTACATTATCCAATTCAAGTGACTCACCAACTAAGACATCTCTCTTTGGTGGACAAACATGGACAACTTGCGCAAAGGCCTACCCTTTCAGCAACCATCCCCAGATAGTGTTAACTACAGATGCATCCACCTTGGGTTGGGGAGCTCACATAGACAATCTCCAAACACAAGGCATGTGGACAAACTCAAGCAACTTTCAAATCAATTTCCAGAGCTTCGAGCTATACGTTATGCTCTGCATGCGTTCAAGGACTGCCTTTCACACAAGACTGTTCTCATCCAAACGGACAACACAGTAGCTATGTGGTACATCAACAACAAGGGGGTACGGGCTCGTATCTCCTTTGTCAAGAGGCTGCGCAGATTTGGGCCTGGCCCTAGATCACTCAATGTTCCTCCGGGCCACTTATCTGGCAGGCATTCACAATAGTGGCGGATCGCCTCAGACATCAGTTCCAACTACACGAGTGGTCCCCGGATCCCTCAGTTGCGACCAGGATCTTTCAGCATTGGGGCCAACCGACAATAGACCTCTTTGCGTCACATCTGAATCACAAAGTAGACAAATTCTGTTCTCTACACAACCGGGAGAATCAGCCAGCCAAGGACGCCTTTGCTCGCCCTTGGAACTCAGGCCTACTATACGTGTATCCTCCAATACCGTTCATAACCAAAACTCTAGTGAAGCTACAACAGGACAAGGGGTCCATGATACTCATAGCCCCGTATTGGCCTCGACAAGTATGGTTTCCCACACTTCTAGACCTCTTGATCAGGGATCCCATTCGTCTGGGAGTGGCTCCCACTCTCATAACTCAGGATCAGGGTCGCTTGTGCCATCCCAACCTTCAATCCCTATCCCTGACAGCATGATGTTGAAAGCTTGATTTACAACCCCTCAATCTTTCAAAATATCTCAAGTGCTTATAGCTTCACGTAAACCTTCAACAAGAAGAATTACTCTTCAAATGGAAACAGTTTACTTTGTGGTGCAGGAAAAGGATATCGATCCTTTCACTTGCCCCACTACTTCTCTACTAGACTACTTATACCATCTGTCAAATCTGGTCTCCAGACTTCTTCTGTAAGAGTACATTTAAGTGCAATCTCAGCTTACCATACAAGATGGGAGATGCACCTATTTCCACACACAACCTCTCGTAAGTAGATTTATGAGAGGTTTAACTCACCTTAAACCACCAATTCGGCCACCAGTCATACAATGGGACCTGAATCTGGTTTTAACAAGACTATTGCGTTCTCCTTTTGAACCCATAGATTCCTGTGACCTTAAATATCTCACATGGAAGACTATCTTCCTCATAGCCATTACATCAGCTAGAAGGGTTATGAGTTACAAGCACTTGTCACGTACGCACCCTATACAAAGTTCCTACATGACAGAGTGGTTCTCCGTAGACATCCAAAATTCCTTCCCAAGTAGTTACGGAATTCCACTTGAACCAATCCATAGTTTTACCCACATTCTTTCCAAGGCCCCATTCTCATCCAGGAGAAACAGCCTTACATTCCTTGGACTGTAAACGTGCACTAGCATTCTATATCAACTGCACTGCAGTCCACAGAAAATCCACACAACTGTTTGTATCTTATGATCCAAACAAACCAGGAAAACTGGTGGGTAAACATACTATATCCAATTGGCTAGCAGATTGCATACAGTTTTGCTATGAAAAGCAGGCCTTCCTCTCCAAGGGCGAGTAAAGGCGCATTCAGTAAGAGCAATGTCAACCTCAGTAGCACACTATCGTTCAGTGCCAATTCTTGACATATGTCAGCAACATGGAGTTCTCTTCACACCTTTGCAGCTCATTACTGTTTGGACAAACAAGGACGACAAGATTCAGCCTATGGACAATCTGTCTTAAAGAACTTGTTTCCAGTTTAATCCCAACTCTTCTACATCCAACCTGCTGTGATCCACGGCTGACTCATTTCAACAACAATACTGCACTGTTGCCTCAATACAAAATGACTCAGCCTCTAGCTTGCTAATCACCCATATGTGAGGACTAGCATCCGCTTGTCCTGGGATAAAGCAAAATTGCTTACCTTGTAATAGGTGTTATCCCAGGACAGCAGGATGTAGTCCTCACAGAACCCACCCGCCACCCCACGGAATTGGGTCTCATTCCTTTTATTATTTTATTTTTGCTAAAGCTTATTGCTACATACGAGACTGAAGAGAGACCCCTGTGGCAGAGAATATCATGGCATGCTGGGCATGCTCAGTGGCCTCACAGGCCCAGTCAAAAGTTTCTAGAAACTTTGACAGAAAGATTTCCCACGCTGGGCTCCGTCGGTGACGTCACCCATATGTGAGGACTACATCCTGCTGTCCTGGGATAACACCTATTACAAGGTAAGCAATTTTGCTGTTTCTCACTTCATCAAACCTAATCTGTCTGGTTGATGGCACATCAAGGAGTCCACTCTGTTGAGATCTCAGTGTCTGAGAAAGCTGAGAAAGCCGCACAAGCACACTGGCCCACGGCCATTCATCTGAAAATATTAGTTAATGAACAGTTACCCCAATTTTGTATTGAACCCGCTGGGAAATGGAAAGAGAGAGAGAAGGGATTAGTACTGGTATGTGTGTGCCAGATTGAGACATTAGAGAGGAGTCGTAAGGGGAAGCAGGACTAGAGCACAGAAGGGATACCTCTCTCCTCTCCCCCTCTCCCACCCACTGCAATTCAAGTTCTCTCTCCCATGACCTCAGATTCTATCCCCCAGATCATGGGACCTCCCATCTCTCCAGATCCTGGAACCCACCCCAACCTGTCCTACAGTGTCACAGCTATTTTTTTTTTTTACTATTTTTGGGGTCACCATCACCTTGGAAGTCAGTGGAGAAGCAGAAGGGATCTCAAGACCCCTGGGGGATTTTACCACTTTAGGAGGATTTGATTTTAGAGCCTTGGGCCCTTTAATGCGATGGTGGCCCTAGCTGAGGTGGGCCGCCATCGCGCGAGTAGGTCCCGTTTCGCCACTGTTTTTTGTTGCGCATTTGTCCCACCATAAAAAAAATCATATGGTTGTACATCCTTCAGAATGTTCCGCTTCTACTATACCAGCGAGACTTGAAACAGTTAAATTCCATCCTTAGTAGGTTTGCCCTGGCCACCCTCAAAGGGCAGTGGGACACGGTGGGATGGGAGTCCCAGACTTGATGCTTTACAACCTGGCAAGTAATTTGCGCATAATTAGGGAGTGGCTGCTGGGTTGCTCACACTGTACACACCTTCAGGCGGATCAAACTTTGGTGGTGCCCCTAGACTTACGCTTTGTTATACAGTGTGCCAATTCACAACTACCGGAATCCTTAAGGATGCATCTACTTTTAGAGCCGATGCGGCAGGCATGGAAATGGCTCTGCAACTATTTACATATTCCCTCAATCTGTGCATACTTATTGCCTCTGCAAGGAAACACACAATTCACGCCCGGGTCGCAGTCAGCTAGCCTCCGGATGTGGGCTCAGAAGGGTATCATGCAGCTGGGACATGTCCTGGACGGGGAGGGAACATTATTGTCCTTTTCTGACCTTATTGGGCTGTACACCTTACGACCCATGCAGATGTTTACATATTTGCAATTGCAGCATTATGTGTCCTCCTTGTCGGTAGAGTGTAGGATGCTGCTAACTTCAAGGCATTGAATAAACTCCTGCGATTGGAAAGGACAGCTAAATTAACATTAGCAGAAGCACACCGAGGTCTCAAACATTTGGTAGCTACGATGTCTCGGCGGCTGGTTACGACGTGGAACAGCGATGGCGCTTTTCAGATCTCGTCGGAGATGATTGGTACTAGTTTTAAACAAATTTCAGGGTGACGGGTAATTCCTACTACAGAGAAATGCAATATAAATTCCTGTGGAGGGCATATCTCTCTCCCCTGTTTTTATTTAGAGCTAATCTACGAGAGATAGTCAATGTGCCAAATGTTTCACAGATGCTTGTACTTTATCACACACCTTTTGGAGTTGCCCTCAAATTCACCGCTTTTGGGCTGCGGTCACCAAATATCTGGAGAGGTGTTTGGTATCGCTGTTCCCCTCTCACAAGCCACCATTTTTGTTGTATGAGCCCTGCTGTGATTAAGGGAGCGAATCACATCTCCTCGTTCAGAAGGCATGCTCTGTGGGGAAAAAACTGATCCTGCTACATTGGAAGAGCACAGTGGTTCCAATCTATTGGATGTGGCGGAATAACTTCCATGAGTTATTACAAATGGAAAACCTGGCGTCCCGTGTATCACCCCTCCTCAGACGACACTTCATGTGAATCTGGACGGCATATATCCAATCACTCCCACATAGGACTTGCAGTCAGATCTTAAACGATTAAGGGGAGTCTCACACCTGGCTGGAGGCCTGAACAGGACTCAATGTTGTGACAGCCACATTTTGGATACCCTCAATGATGATCATATCTCGTATTGGTACTTGGGGTTTCTTGGGAGGAGATGAAGGGGATGCTGACTGGGGGGCGTTAATTGTAAATGAGCCATATGTTTGTTTCAATGACCTGGAAGGTTAAGATTGCAGGCTACCCAGGCATGCTGGTTTGTGTTGTTGTATTCAATGCTCAATAAAAAAGTGTTAAAACTAAAAAAAAAATCATAATATTTTGTCAGGGATGGGTAAATATTGTGGGGACACTCCCCCTCCACAATCTTTTGCCCTCCTCTGATAAAAAAAATTCATGGCTTGATAAATCTGCCTTTAGCTGGATCTAAAGTTAGCCGGACAAATTTATCCAGCTAACTCAAAAGTTATGTGGGTGTATTCCTCTGTCCCCAGAGGGTTCATAATTAGTTTGTACCTGAGACAATAGAGGGTAAAGTGACATGCCCAAAGGTCACAAGGAGCAGCAGTAGGATTTGAAACCTGGTTTCCCTGGTTTATAGCCTGCTGCTCTATCCACTAGGCTAGTCATCCACTCCTATGGCCTGAATAGGAATTGGCAGCATTTAATGTACTTTACATAAGAGGACAGGCTGTATTTTGGTAGGATCACATTGAATGAGACCTCTGCATGTGAACTGTGACAAGTATCCCCTTTCAAAAGATAAAATTCAGCAGTCTCCACAGGTTGAGGTTCAGATGCAATGGCAAGTAAAGAAAGCCTTTTGATTGTTTGACATCACAGTTGGTGCTTTCACAACTGTTAGTAGGGAACCAGTGCTGAACAAATATTTCTTGAGGACCAGTTCTACAGTGAATACATTATTCCATTTTCTTACAAAACTATTGCATTGTTTACAAGTGTACAGTGGCTAATAACCAGTGTGCTTCCTGGGTTAAGCAATGAGCTCTGAGGTGATAGTCCATGACAAATGTTCTTCAACATACTTGCTTCTAAAGAGTGACTCTGTGCCTAACTAACTGTTCCCTTGGACTTTACAGGGAGAAGTGGGTATCCAGGGTCCTCCAGGACCACATGGTAAAGAAGGAGACAAGGTACAGTTTGCCTGGGTATTCTGAGGTTCTTTGCCAATAGATCTTAGAGAAAATGAGTCATTTGGCCTCTTTGCTCAATTACATCTTAGAGAAGACTTATATTCAAGTCTTCTGTCCATAGGTGCTGGTCAGGTTTAAATTTTTTATGCAGAGATGGTGCCCTCAGGGAGGAGAAAAAGATTTTTTCCAGAAGGTTAATCTATGCAACTCAAAGTGGTGTTGATGAATTCAAATCATGGAGGGAATTTCATCGCCGACCTTCCATCAGCAAGGGTAATGGCAAAGGAGAGGGAGGAATGGGGAATGGAGGCAGTAACTGAGGAAAAAGACCGAAACAAAATAGCATTTACTAATATGTAGAATTAGGAAGACCATGATGTATCTGCCTTGAAACCTGTGAATTAAAAGTATGTTGCAGAGTAATTGAGCATAATTCGAGACACAGACATCACTGGCATAAACAAAATATTCTAGACCAAAAGTATCTAGACACATCCAACAGAGATGTGGATGTGTCTAATTTGGCATATCTTTTGTTGTAGAAACTGATGGTTTTCAGTGTAACCAAGTTATGTAAGTTAGCCTTTCTCTTAAACTCTATGAGGCCAATTTATTAAAGTTCAAACTAAAAATGTTTCTAGCATTTCCTGCTGAAGCAGCAGCCAAATCACCTCCATTTTCCCCAGAAGACTACCTCCAGCCAGCAATTGGCTTTTATAGCATAGCAGTCTATGCCTGTGGTCCAGAGATGATGACAAATTGCATGAGCTCATTATGCATTAATTTGTATCTCATGCTCATTAGCATGCATCTAGACATTATGGTGTACCATTTTCTCGCTAAACTTCTGCCATAAAGGTGAATTTTAAAAGCTGGATGCATGCTGAAATTGGGAGATGGGACACTTGCATGTGTCCACCCAATATTATAAAGCGGCAGATTCGCACACAAGTGTCAATGCACGAATATCTTGCATCAACTAAAAAAAAGGATGTGGTGTAGTTGAGGTGTGGGTGTTCCAGAGTTGGGCCAAGAGATGTGTGTGCAAGTACCTACATGCCTAAGTGGGCACCCAAGTCTAGTGCCGTATAACTTTACTTCTGCTATGGAGGACATGTAAGTTTAAAAAAAAAAGTACAGGCATGTCTGAGGGGTTTGAAGGATCTGGGGTAATTTGGGGAGTGCAGGCTAAAGAGCCAGGGAGGGTTGGGAGAACATAGTAGAACACTGGATAAACTGGTAGGTGAACTGGTGAAACTGGTCCTAGGCTGGACATGCATATTTTATAAAATGCAGGCATGTGCACGTCCGTAAGCCGACTTATGGTGTTGGGTGCACACAAGCTTAAAATTAGACACACAGATATATACATCCAGGCTATTTTATAGCATGCACACATGTACTGCCCCCACTGTTTACAAATAGATCTACATGCATATTCATTAGAACATAAGAACTTGCCATACTGGGTCAGACCAAGGGTCCATGAAGCCCAGTATCCTGTTTCCAACAGTGGTCAAGCCCGGTCACAAGTACTTGGCAAAATCCCAAACAGTAAATAGGTTCCATGCTGCTATTGTGAAGTGATAGTGGCTAATTCTTAAGTCTACTTGGTTAAGAACCGTTTATTGACTTTTCATCCAGGAATTTGTCCAAACTTTTTAAAAATCCAGCTGCACTTACTGCCTTAACCACATCCTTCGGTAATGAATTCCAGAGCTTAACTGTGTTTTGAGTGAAAAAGGATTTTCTCAGATTTTTTTGAATGTGCTACTTAGTCTTTGTATTTTTTGAAAGAGTAAAAAACTGATTTATATTTACCTATTCTATTCCACTCATGATTTTATAGACTTCTTCATATCCCCCCTCAGCCGTCTCTTCTCCAAGCTGTAACAGCCCTATCCTCTTTAACCTTTCCTCATAGGGAAGCTGTTCCATCCCCTTTATCATTTTGGTCACCCTTTTCTGTATCTTGTCCAATATAACTATATCTTTTTTGAAATGTGATGACTAGAACTGCACATAGTAATCTCAAGTGAGGCCTCACCATGGAGTGATACAGAGGCATTATGACATTCACTGTTTTATTCTCCATTCCTTTCTTAATTTCTAACATGCTGTTTGCTTTTTGACTACCATAGTCCTCAAGGGTTGTAACCCAGTCAGGTTTTCAGGATTTCCACAGAGTTTGAGGACCCCTGCTTTAGAACATAAAGGTGTGAAAATACTGACTCAGTTGTCCTAGGTTTTGGGCCACAAAACTTTAGAACTAGATCCTACATTGTATCCTTTTATACAGAAGAAGGACTTAGTTGTGGATCCTAGAGTTAGATAATAAAAGATGTTGCTTCTCTTGTGCTTTACATTTTAGAGCAGAGGATATTTCCTTCTTCAGCAGTCTGTGTCTCATGCTTTGGTATCCTAGGGTTCTGCAGCATAGTGTTCTTGAAAACTGCTCCATTTGTTTCAAGTTGCGTTTTCTAGAGAAGATAGTATTTCTTTAACCAGATTAGTTAAGAAGAGAAGAAACTGTTTAAGGTCTTTCTTAAAATGGTTCATCTGGAAAACCCCTAGACTCTGTTGTGATAAATACAAACATGTTGTATGAAGAATAAAATTTTAAGGAGAGGGATGTTCTACTGAATCCCAATCAGAGAAACCTTTGAAGCCCTGACATTCAAGGAAGTAGGGCATGAATGTATGTGTTAAAGAACTGATTACTTTTTCTCTTTGCAGGGAGATACTGGTACACCAGGAGTGATTGGACCCACAGGATTTTATGGGATAGAGGTAATATCGCAGTATATATTTGCTCATTAGGAGATACTGGTCTCCTTTAAAAGTCCTATAGCTCACTTCTTATTTTTCCCCAGAGACATTATTAGTTAAAATGCATTTTCCTTAAAGATCTTATCAGTCAACATTTCAAACATCTGTAGTTTGAATATGTTCTGCAATGGTCTGCAATCCATATCATAGTTTGCAATCATCCTTGCTTTGCTGCTGGGGATATATGGTCTCCAGGAGACACACAAAATGAGAAGGCAGCCCTGAGAATTCCAGCTAACATTAGTGGGACTGACAGATACACCTTATGAGTACCCGCAAACTGTTTAGACATTCAGTCTATATCCTTTGAAAGAAAACAAAGGGAACATAGTATTAAGGGGGCCTGATATCTCTTTATAAGGGTTTTCTCAGTCTAGAAATGTCTGTACTTTATCATGTTATGTAAACATAATCTAAAAAAGGTAACAAATTATCATCTACTTACTCTCTAGATTTTTTAATGCTAGAGTACTTTGAAAAATGTATCATTGCCCATGACATGTAAGAAGACTGTACTCTTATGTTGTCTTGTTAATAAAAAAAATCCAGGGTTTTATGCAAAAGAAATACTGGTTTTATGTCCCTAATCGCATTCAGATTGTAGATTGTACATATTTCTTTTTCCCTGTACGTACCCGGATCAGTCCAGGACAGCTGGGTTTTGCCTCCCCACCAGCAGATGGAGACAGACAAGACTTTGCGGATTCTGTCCTATACCCCTGAGGTGCCATCTAGTGTCTGCCAGTATTCTGTCTCCAGCAGATGGTGGAGGTGCAAAGCTAAGTCTCTTAGGGGTGCTAAGTTAGGTTTGGTTCTCCTTGGTATAGCTTAGTACTTATCTTGGTTTGTTTGGGGAGCTTGGTAGGGTTCCCTTAAGGAAAAAAACAAAAAAACAGAAGATTTAGGAGTTGGCAAGCAAAGGCAGCGTCTAGCCTCCCAGGGGGTTGTCAGGTGCTGGTGGGACCATTCCCCCTGGTAATTGAGGCTGCAGAGCAGAGGGTTGGGGACCCTACATCTGCAGTGGCTCAGGGTGATGCCAGGGGGTCTCAGCCTCTCACCCTCGGCCAGCCTGACTTCTTTCAGGTAAAATGAAAATTTAAAAAATTTGTAATTCTTTTGAAAACTTGCCTAGGGTTAGAGCTCATTCCGACCGGGTGTTCGCTCTTTTTTGCTGCTTTTTCGCCATTTTTTCGGCCCGTGGGACCAGGAAATCGCTCCGAACGCCGCGGTTCTTTTTCGGGCAGCCAAAAAATCGAGCCCAGGGATATGCCGCGTGGTGCGGCCTGCTCTGCCTGTGGCAGTGCGCGCGCGTG
Source organism: Rhinatrema bivittatum (assembly GCF_901001135.1). Lineage (NCBI taxonomy): Eukaryota > Metazoa > Chordata > Amphibia > Gymnophiona > Rhinatrematidae > Rhinatrema > Rhinatrema bivittatum. The sequence continues at coordinate 130,216,927 of NC_042622.1, read as the reverse complement.
GATTTCCCACGGGGGTTTGCACGGCCTGTCTCTCGGGGGGGAGGGCCCCTCACAGGATTTACTTGTTAGGGAGCCTGGGCAAGGCTCCAGATCGCGTCGGGAGCCCCGGAGGCCCGATCGGAGGGAGAAGGACCCCGCTCCATTCCAGCTGAGTGCTGGTTCGGAGACTTTATTAAGTACTTTCCGGGACCAGGAAAAGGCAGCGCTGGATGCGCTGGGGATTCTCTCCTCCGCGCTCTCCCCGAAGCCGGCTGCTCCTGGCGGGGGCATGGTGCCGACGGCCGACACCGGGGTTTCCTCGGACGAGGAGGATCCGGAGTCTGATGGTTCTTCTTCCTCGTTCTCCTCCCAATTTGTTGACATGATGCGCAAGTTTTTCAAAGCTTGCAAGTCGGAAAGGAGGTCACGCTCTAAGTTGCCCTGGGAGTCTTCAATGCGGAAAAGTTCTAGGCAGTCGGGGGGAGCGGATGCCCCCAAACCGAAGCTCCCTCTCCGATCTCGATCCAAGTGACCGAGTCTTCTCAGTCGGACTCATCGGAAGATGATCCAGCGCCCCCATTGGCTCCAGGTGACGGACAGGAAGAGGATCCTGATCTTCACCCTCAGCTGGCCAAGCCAGGGGCTGTCCAGGCGGTAGACGGTGATGATCCCAAGGTGGTGCGCCTGTTTCGAAGGGATGAGCTGGGGCCGCTGATACTGGTCATTCTGGAGGAGCTCGCTATTAAGTTCCCGCCTGAGGATTCCAGGGTTGGAGCTATGGACCCCGTCATGATGGGTCTCCGAGGTTCGGCTCATTCCTTTCCCTTTCACTAGTCGGTCACAGACTTATTGTATAAGGAATGGAACAATCCGGAGCTAGGTTTGAAGGTCAGACGGGCGATGGAAAGATTGTACCCGCTCCCGGAAGATGCGTTTGGAGCTCCTCAGGCTTCCAAGATTGATTCCGCGGTTGCCGCGGTCACCAAAAGGACCACTATTCCGGTCACAGAGGGCACTGCCTTGAAGGACCTGCAGGATCGTAAGCTGGAGCTGGAGCTGCAGCTTAAGAGGATTTTTGAAGTGTTGGCCCTCGGGATCCGGGCAGCTATGTGTAGCAGCTTTGCCCAGAGGGCTTGTCTCCGCTGGGTTCAGGATTGGCAGGCTGAGTCAGACCTGGCTGGCGCAGCAGCAGATTGAGCTAGTCGGCTGGAAGCGGGCAGTTGCGTACGGCGCTGATGCCCTGTATGATCTCCTGAGGTCATCGGCTCGGACGATGGTCTCAGCGATGTCTTGCCCGCAGGCTCCTATGGCTCAGGCACTGGGCAGCGGATACGTCTACAAAAAGCGCAGCTGAGTTCTTTGCCATTCAAGGGGAAGCTCCTCTTTGGGCAAAAGTTGGAACGATTTGATTAAGTCTCTGGGTGAGAACAAGGTTCACAGTTGCCGGAGGATAAACCCCGGTCCAAAAGTACCTTTCCTCCGCGAAATCGATATCGGGGGAATCGTCGATACCGGTCTTCTCGGTCCACCGGGTCGTCGTTTCGTCAGAACGCGCCCCGACAGGCTTCTGGAATCAGTCCCTTTCAGGGCCGTCGTCCAGCCAGGGGACAGTGCCCCCCAGTCCCATGGGGGCTCCAAGACTACACAATGAAGTGCGGCCAGCCCACCCTTCCATTCCAAAGATCGGAGGACGATTGTCTCGTTTCCGGAGGTGTGGGCCCAACTGATATCCGATCAATGGGTCCTAGGCATAATAGAGCACGGCTACGCCTTAGATTTGCACGGCCAGATCAAGGACCATTACATAGTGTCCCCTTGAGCGTACAACCAGAAGCGCAGGGCGGTACAGGTCACCCTGCAACGCCTGCAAGATCTAGGGGCCATAGTTCCAGTGCCTGCAGAGCAGCAACGGCGTGGGCGCTACTCCATCTACTTTCGTGGTACCAAAAAAGGATGGGTCCTTTCGTCCCATCCTTGATTTGAAGCGAGTAAATCACGCTCTGAAGGTGCCCCGGTTTCGGATGGAAACGCTTCGCTCGGTCATAGCGTCGGTGCACAAGGGGGAGTTCTTGGCTTCACTGGACCTGGTCGGAGGCGTACTTTCCACATCCCCATCCGTCCGGATCATCAGAGGTACCTGCGGTTTGCGGTCCTGGGACGCCACTTTCAGTTCTGCGCCCTTCCGTTCGGTCTTGCGACGGCTCCCAGGGTATTCATCAAGGTGATGGTGGTGGGTTGCAGCCGCATTGCGACAGGAGAGGGCTCTGGTCCATCCGTACCTGGACGATTGGTTGGTTCGAGCGAAGTCGGAAAGTCTCTGCAGGGACGCGGGTAGCGCGTGTCCTTTGGATGTTGGAACTCCTTAGGATGGGTGGTCAACCCGAGAAGAAGCCATCTGACCCCTTCTCAGAACTTGGTATTCCTGGGGCTCGTGTCAATACTGCCTTAGGGAAGGTCTTTCTGACGGAGGAAGAATCTTGAAGCTCATGCAGCAGGTGACGGATTTCCAATCTCTCGCTCATCCTACGGTCTGGGATTATTTGCAGGTCCTGGGCTTCATGGCCTCGACCATCGATCTCGTGCCGTGGGCATTTGCACATATGCGTCCTCTTCACTCAGATTTGTGTCCCGCTGGAAGCCTCGCTCGCAGCTTTACGACATTGTCCTGCCCCTGTCAGGGGCGGTGCGTTCCAGTCTTCAGTGTTGGCTTTCCCCGCACAACTTGCGTCAGGGGATGGACCTGGAGACTCCCTGCTGGACCGTAGTGACCATGGATGCCAGCCTCTCTGGCTGGGGAGCGGTTTGTCAGGATACGGCGGTCCAGGGTCAGTGGGACCAGGCAGGAAGCCTCCTGGTCGATCAATCGTTTGGAGACCAGAGCGGTTCGCTTAGCGCTCCAGGCCCTCCTCCCGTTGGTGGAAGGCAGGTCTGTGAGGGTGCTCACCGACAATGCAACGACGGTAGCATATATCAATCGACAGGGCGGCACCAGGAGCCGTCCCGGTGGCGGCGGAAGCACAGCTTTTGATCCGCTGGGCGGAGACGCATCTTTACCGGATAGCGGCGTCTCACATTTGCCGGCGTGGGACAACGTCCAAGCGGATTTCCTCCTCAGTCGCCACCAACTGGATCCCGGGGAGTGGGGGAACTCTCCGACGCCTTCATCGTTTATTGCGACCGGTGGTCCACGCCCGCTATGGATCTGATGGCGATGAACCGCAACGCCAGGCTCCTCGGTTCTTCAGCCGTCGGCGAGAACCGGGGGCGAGAGGGGGTGGACGCCCTGGTCCTCCCCTGGCCCAAGGACATTCTCCTGTACGTGTCCCCCCATGGCCGTTGGTGGGCAAGGTCCTACGCCACATCGAAAGGCACGCCGGAAGAGTGATTCTCGTGGCCCAGAGTGGCCAAGGTGCCCGTGGTTTGCGGATCTTTTGACTCTGGCGGTAGACGGTCCACTGAGGTTTTGTCCGTCTCCCATGCTGCTGCGGCAGGGGCCCATCTGTTTCACAGAGGCAGATCGCTTTTGTCTAGTGGCATGGCTTATGAAAGGCGCGGTTTGAAGAGTAAGGGTTACTCTGATGCGGTGGTGAGCACGCTCTTACGTTTCCGCAAAACTTCTACGTCTTTGGCGTATGTCCAAGTCTGGGGAGTGTTTGAGTCCTGGTGTATCGACCACTATGTGCAGCCCGCCAAGGCGTCTATTCTGGAAGTTCTGGATTTCTTACAGGCAGGCCTAGCCTAGGGATTGGCATTCAATTCGCTGCGGGTGCAGGTGGCGGCTCTGGGCAGTTTTCGAGGGAAGGTGCAGGGGGCGCCTTTAGCCTCTCACCCAGATGTGGTTTGTTTTTTACGGGGCACTAAGCACCTTCGCCCTCCGGTCCGGAGTCCGTGTCCTTCATGGAGGTTGAACCTGGTGCTCAAAGCACTTTGTTCTGCTCCTTTTGAGCCCTTGCGACAGGTGACCTTGAAGGATCTGACCTTAAAGACTGTTTTTCTGGTGGCGGTTTCTTCCGCTAGGCGGGTGTCCGAGCTGCAGGCCTTATTGTGCAGGGAGCCTTTCTTGCGGATCTCCGAGGCGGGAGTCTACTTGAGAACCATTCCTTCCTTTCTCCCGAAGGTGGTATCCTCTTTCATGTGAACCAGTCCATGGAACTTCCTTCCTTCACAGGGGTGGACTCTTCTTCTCCAGAGGCTAAGGAGTTGCAGAAGTTGGACGTAAAGAGAGTTCTGTTGCGCTACTTAGAGGTGACGAATGGTTTTCGGCTCTCGGATCACCTTTTCGTGCTGTGGAGTGGGCCCAGAAAAGGGTAAAAGGCATCTAAGTCAACGATTGCCCAATGGTTGAAGGAGGCGATATCCTCTGCTTACCTGGTTCAGGGTCGTCCACTTCTATCTGGCCTTAAGGCTCGTTCTACTCGCTCGCAGTTGACTTCTTGGGCGGAGTGTCAGCAGGTGTCACCACAGGAAATTTGTAGGGCGGCCACCTGGCAGTCTTCGCATACCTTTGCAAGACATTATCGGCTTGATATCAGGGCTCCAGAGCCCGGTTTCTTTGGGGCCAGTGTGCTCCGAGCGGGACTCTCTCAGTCCCACCCTGGTTAAGAAAGCTTTGGTACATTCCAGCTGTCCTGGACTGATCCGGGTACATACAGGGAAAGGAAAATTGGTTCTTACCTGCTAATTTTCGTTCCTGTAGTACCACGGATCTGTCCAGATGCCCGCCCGGGAAGAAGATGGAGAGCCCCGCTCGGCTGGTGGCTGGTCAACCTCTATGCAAGTTTATTGTCTGTCCCTTTTGGGGCTCCGTTTTCGACATGTTTTATTCGTTACATGCAGTTTATGCAGTGTTTCATATCCTATGCTCTTCGGGGGAGGTAGTTTTTTATGGTTGGCAGTTATGGTTTTTATATCTTTATTTCTGCTTGGGTACTGAATAATACTGGCAGACACTAGCTGGCACCTCAGGGGTATAGGACAGAATCCGCAAAGTCTTGTTCTGTCTCCATCTGCTAGTGGGGAGGCAAAACCCAGCTGTCCTGGACTGATCCGTGGTACCACAGGAACGAAAATTAGCAGGTAAGAACCAATTTTCCTATTAGGTACATTCCTGAATTCTTTAGAACTAGTAATGGCATCTTCAGAATGTGGTTTTCCTCAAAGTTGACACCCCCCCCCCTCACCTATACTTTTCCTCTAAAAGAAAAGGAAGAGCGGGGCAGGAGTAGTTTAGTGAGACTCTGACTGTAATAAAAAGCCCACTGTATTAAAATTGCCACAGTTTGTGCTTCTCCAACCCAACTGGTGTGCAAAAGAGCAAACTTTAAGGCCACAGGGTCACTTGCTCCATGCGCCACTTGTACTAGTGAAATTTAAGCAGCTCAGCTAGCGGGAGTGACATAAATCTTGGCAACTTAAAAAAAAAATATATAAGCCTGTAGGGGGTAATTTTGTAACAACCAGCATAAAACAGAAGTCAATTACCCACACACAATTGTATCTTCTAATTTGTGCAGAGTTTTTCAGGAAAATTTACACCTGTATTTTAAAAAATGCAAAAGTATGTGTGTAAGTGCAAATCCTTCCTCAACCCCATTCCCAGGAATGCCTCTGCTCACTACTGGTAAACTTATGTACATCTAAATTTACCTGCATTTCAGTTGGGCAGTTTTATAACAGGCCATTTCCCCAGATAAAGCACTGTTTTACCCACGGAAATGCCTTTGAAAATTGCCCTCCGATAAAAAAAAAAAAAAAAACCATAGCAATGATATGGCCATAAGAACAGATGGCAAATTACAATAAACGATAACCTCTAGTAGCCTAATGAGAGAGAATGGCCAACATCCTGTTGACCTACAGACCATGCCTTGCTCTATTCTTGTTAGGAATTTCAGTTTAATAAAACTTTATTACATAAATGAGAAAAAACCTGCAAGAATGCCACTGAAATTATACTTTTTAATATGGAAAAAAAATGTAACTAGCTGATGGGATATCGGTCATTAATTATGTTATGTGCTGTCCTTTTAATCATTACACTTTGAAATAAAAAATAAAACAACTTTTCTTAACAGTTAAGGCCTTATTTCTCCATCGACAAGCAGGGCTAAATTGTCTACGACATGTGGGTGACATCATCCAACAGTGCCAAATGGACCTTCTCTCTTAGCTCAAAGAGCTTTTGCTCTACTGAGCATGTGTGGCAGTTTCCATGCAAGCGTTACCTCATGAGCCCCTCAGTCTTTTTCTGTTCAAGCTTCAGCACAGACATGTACTCTTATCTCTCTGTTTTTCTTTGTGATAGTATCTTTTAGGGATGTGAATCGGGCTTCTGACGATTGAAAATATTGTACGATATTTTCAAAATCGTCAGAAATCGGGGGCTCCCCGAAACTGATAGGAAAACCCCACGAAATTGTTCGTGGGGGTTCTCTTATCGTTTTGGGGGAGGGCGGGAAAAACGGCACACAAAAATAACCCCTAAACCCACCCCAACCCTTTAAAACTAATCCCTTAGCTTCCCTCACCCTCCCGACCCCCCCCCAAAAAAAACTTTTTACAGGTACCTGGTGGTCCAGTGGGGGTCCCGGGAGCGATCTCCCGCTCCCGGGCCGTCGGCTGCCACTAATCAAAATGGCGCCGATGGCCCTTTGCCCTTACCATGTGACAGGGTGTCTGTGCCATTGGCCGGCCCCTGTCACATGGAGGGAGCACTGGATGGCCGGCGCCAGCTTTAAAAATGGCGCGGGCCATCCAGTGCTCCTACCATGTGACAGGGGCAGGCCAATGGCACGGATACCCTGTCACATGGTAAGGGCAAAGGCCATCGGCGCCATATTTATTAGTGGCAGATGACGGCCCAAGAGCGGGAGATTGCTCCCGGGACCCCCACTAGACCACCAGGTACCTGTAAAAAGTTTTTGGGGGGGTCGGGAGGGTGGGGGAAGCTAAGGGATTAGTTTTAAAGGGTCGGGGTGGGTTTTTTGTTTATCGGCTCGGGCACAGCCAATAAAAAAAAAAACCCGATCGGGCCGGACAAAAAAAAAACCACGATGTGAATCAGAACTGGAATCAGAACCGATTCAGGTTCCGATTCACATCTCTAGTATCTTTAATTTTTTCTTACTTTTTCCCTTCTTAGGTTTCCTCACTGACTCGGCAGCCCCCTATGTAGCATTCTTCAGTGCTAAGATTAAAAAAAAATTAAACTTTCTTCATGGAAAATGTTCAGCACTAATAAGCCCACCATCAGTGGCTTCAAAGACTGCATATGTAGTAGGAAAATGTCCATTAATGATGAACATAATATTTGTAATCATGCCAAGGACTGAACTACAACCAATCTAACAGCTACCACTGTGGCCAGATGTCTCCTTGAGCTCAGAAGTCCAGAACTTGGAAGATGGAGGAAGTGCCTAAGTCTCTGAAGGGCCTTAGCTGATCCTTCTCCCAGAGCAGAGCCTTTTCCAGTTCCCCAAGTGCCAAAAGTCCAAAGCTTGGAAGATGGAAGAAATGCCTAAGTCTCTGAAGAGCCATAGGTGATCCTTCTCCCAGAGTAGAGCCTCATCCAGCTCCCCAAGTGCCGAGTTGAACAGGAGCTACTCAAGCAAGCCTCCCCCTTCATTGGAGCAGGCCAGGAGCCTGTCCACTTTGTTAGAGTTGAGCAAGCAGAAAAAGCATCATTCTCAGGCATCTGCAAACCCTCCACGTACACTGTGATGCTTGGGACCTAGTAAAAAGAAGCACCACTTCTCTGATCAGCCAGAGCAACTCGCACTGAAGAAGCACCAAGCCTCAATGCCAACAAAGCAGTCAACACATATAGCACCAATGCCATTGATGAACCATTCATCAGTGCATCAGGTCCCGGCAAGCCTACACATTGGACCCTAGAGCACTAGACATATTTCTGCGTTTGTGCCTGTTCTCACCCTCGCTCCACCCTCTCTACCTTAGTGGCGACTCCCTTCGGGTCTGACGGACAGATGCTGCCACGGCTTCTCCTTGCCATTCTTCCTGGAATCCCCAGGCAGGCCTGACGCTGCGGATCCGCCATGTTCCTGATGACGTAAGGGCACGCGCACGCTCCAGAGATGTACCGGCAAGGGCCGCGAACCTCGGGGGTGTCCTCCCCTAGTGACATCATCCGCTTCCAACTTAAAAGGTCTTCATTTGCTACTTCGAATCGAGATAGCAAGGAGGAAACTTCTCTGCTGCTCTGCCTCCACAAACTTACCAAAGGGTACCCGCTCCTCGGGGGCCCCGCTCTCTCTTCTTGATTTCAGACTGCTAGACGGGATCCGGTACTCGCTCCTCGAGGGCCTACGTCCCTGAATGCTCAGAAGACTCCTTACTGCCTGGAAGCGATCGCAGACGTGAACACTGTGAGTTCTATTACAGATAGGATCCGGTACTCGCTCCACAAGGGCCTATGTCCTAATCTCTGAAGACTCCCTTCTGTCTAAGACGTTATCGCAGGTACGGAGATTGTGAGTTATTATTGCAGATTGCAGATAGGAACCGGTACTCGCTCCACGAGGGGCCTATGTTCCTAAAACTCTCCAAAGACTTTCTTCTATTCCAGAAGCCATCTCATACGCAGATATTGTGAGTTCTTATTCCAGACTGCATATAGAAACCAGTACTCGCCTACGGCTCCTGTTCCTGAACATACTGAAGACACTCTGTTGCATAGAGGCCATTACAGATATCTACAATTGTGAGTGATTCATCTACTACTGGTTATGTGTCCAGCATACCCTGTCTACTCACTACCTATAGTCTCTCTCTACAGCTCAGCAACCCGGAGATCACAGTTCCAGTATCTGAGGGACTTCAGCCATGTCAGGCACATCAACTCACTACTGCTACCTCCGGTGGTTCTACTTCCTGTCTAATAAAGAACTATCTGTGTTTGTCTCCATACTACAGTCTAGCCGGTGGTCCCTCTCAGGATATCCTCCTAGGGGCGCTGTCATCTGCCATCGGCCCAGGGATTCACCAATTCCACTAAGTGTTTATTCCTTACATTACTAGAGCGGTATCATACAGACTGTTACACTGTGGGAGCCAACCCACAACAGATCATTGACCCCGCCAACGGAGTATTACATATTGCTATCTCCTCCCCTCCTCCAATAACAGATTGCTAACTCCCTAGCAGATATATAACAGATTGCTAACTCCGCCTCCCTGGCGGCGTGATCACTAACAGATTGCTAACTCCTCCCCTCGGGGGAGCTGGTCACTAACAGATTGCTAACTCCCAGTGAATCCGGCTAAAAGTATTGGAGAAGAATTGGAGAGACTAACTTCGGTGAATTCATCTTTCAAGAAAAGTATTGAAGAAGCAGTACTCCTGGGGATTCAGCTAAAGGTATTTGATGTCTGTAGCCCATGGACCCGGCTCACCTTTCTGCCTTGCAGGCTATCCCGGGCCTGGCTCAACGCATCTCAGAACAGCAAGAAACCTTGGAGAAACTTACTGCAGCTTTTCACCAGCTTCACCCGCAAAAGGTACAAGGCATAGCTTCTACACGAGAAGGTCAGTTACCAGAGGTAACTTTAAAGTCAGCTGTTCCACTGGCGGTGCCTATTCGATTCGAGATATGCAATTCTTCCACACCAGTGGTGCTCTGCACCCACCCAGAGTTTCATATAAATCAAGCCATCGTGCTACCTACATTCTTTCCAAGGCCACATGCTCATGAAGGTGAAAAATGCATATCCAGCATAACTCTCTGCTTCAATGGCAGGGGGAATGAAGAAAAGTGGATCTATATACAGACAACCAACAAGGACTGAATTAGATAGTCTGGGTAAACAAATAAGCATGGGTGTAGCTTACTTATTGCGGCAGTTACTACCCCTAACTAATTAAGCTAGATATTTCACTTAGATGCAGCTCCAACACTGCTCTCTACATTAACGGTGGGGGTGGAAGGGAAATAGAACCAAAAGGTTACTAAGAGCCAAGAGTAACAGATAAATATGAGAAAAAAAAAGTGCGAAACTTGCTGGGCAGACTGAATGGGCCGTTTGGTCTTCTTCTGCCGTCATTTCTATGTTTCTATGTTTCTATAAAAAGCCCTTCATTCCTTGGACTGTAAAAAAAGCTTTGACTTACTACCATAAGAGAACTAAGCTACATCGTCAGGCCTTGCAACTATTCAACTGGGCATAGCCGTTGCCAAACTTACTTTGTCCAGTTGGCTAGTAGACTGTATCACACTTTGTTATGCTCTAGCAGGCCTCCAGATCACAGAGTCAGTTAAGGCTCATCAAGTGAGAGCCATGGGCTGCAACAGTGGTTCATCTGCGAGCTGTGCCTCTTGAAGACATTTGCAAAATTGCAACTTGGTCATCAGTGCACACTTTTATGTCCCATTACTGGAACATAAAATATATCAAAGAGCAACAGTTTGGACAAGCAGTTTTGCATAGCCTGTTCACCCAGTAGTCTATTCTCCATAGTGGTGTCCAGGTTGCTTATTCAGTAAATGCTTTATTGCACCCCTCAGCTTGGGACACCCCATATATCATAGTTAATTCAGCCATGCTTGCTAATGGAGTAAGCAAGTTTGCTTACCATAAATGGTTGGACAGTAGAATGAATTAGCCATGCAAAACACCAACCCACTTTGCTTGAGAGTCAATTACCTAGCTAAACTTAGCTCTAAATTTGACTAAGGACCTCATAAAACAATGCCCATGCAGGAATTCCAGCACATGCTCAGTACAGCAAAAGTTTTATGAGTTAAGAGAGAAGGGTCCGTTCAGTGTCCATGTTGGATGACATCACTCACATGTTATGGCTAATTCATTCTGCTAACCACAAACAACACTATGATAAGCAAACTTGCTTAATGTGCTCCTGCATATCCCTTTTCCTTATGTGGTGTCAGTGGTCACAATCAGGTAAACAGAGTAATGTCTGTAATACACAGGATCCAGATTAGGCAAGGCTTATAGTAATTATTTACTGTTGTATTTTGTAAACTATTATTTGTAGCTAATTTCTCCCACAAGTTCAGTACCAATGTAAGTAGTCCCCTAAATGAGTAATAATGGATGGTATTTCTTCTGTCACTCCTCAGAGAGATTTAGTACATGTATTTAAAGCCAGATCTCATAATTAATCTAAGTATAATAAAGAGGAAAGTTACCTTGCATCTGTATCACTGGTAAGCAAATTGAGCTCCGCCCCTCCCTCCCTGTACTCTCCAGCTCCATCCCTCTCTCTCTGTATTGACCAATGTACTCTCTACTAACACATATGGAAATTGAGCTCTGCCCCTGTCTCTCATTGTACTCTGCAGCTCCACTCCTCTCTCCTGAATTGTCGAATCCACTCTCTACTACCACAGAGTACCCCAAGCTCAGCACGTATATTCTACTACTACATATCTCAATTATGCACTTCCTACACTTCACAGTATTTCCCCATCCTTTGATGGGCTTTGAGTGCTAGTATAAAATAAATTCTATTAATTGTGTATGATGATTAGCATATTATTGTTGACATGCAATTGATAGTGAGCGTATACTTACCATGTTTGATCAGGCAATTAATAAAGAAAATATTTATTAGTAGTTAAGCTATGTGGAAATTAATCTATTAATCGTTTTTGTGACAAGTATACCCTTTATGGTCCTAAGTTTCAAAAGCATTTATGTGAATAAAACAAAGATTTATGCTTGAAAGTGGGCTTTTTGAAAATTGCCCCAAAGTGTGCATGTAAAAGTACACGAGGAAGTGATTTTGCATATACTTTTACATATATTTGAAAAAAGTATTCTCACAGGACAAGGAGGATATTAGTCCTCACATATGGGTGACATCATCAGGATGGAGCCCAATCACGGAACACTTTTGTCAAAGTTTCTAGAACTTTGATTGGCACCTACTGGGCACGCCCAGCAATGCACTGTCCCTGCATCCAGTAGGGGTCCCCCTTCAGTCTCTTTTTTTCTGTGCAGCAGTAGCCACGTGGGTTAAGGAGCTCTCTTGAGATTCCTGACAGGAATTTTCCTCACGGAACTTCTTTAAAAATTTTCAAAACAAATCTACCCCAGAGGGGGTCTCCCTATTGATATCTATACTCTGTGGTTGAAAGGTAAGGTTTTACCCTTGTTGCGGTCGAGTATCCCCTTCGGGGCCTACCAGCCATCGACTGCATCACGGCTAAATTTTTGGCGAGGCCATGGCATCGGGTTTTCGTCAGTGCCCCAATTGTCCTCGGACAATGTCCATCAGAGACCTGCATAGAGTTTGCGTGTTGTGTTTGGGGGCCGACCATGATACCCTAACTTGCACCAAATGTGCCCAAATGACGCCGAAGGGTTGTAAAGCCTGTTTAGAGAAGAGTTTCTTTTTCATTCAAAACTCCCGACTCCATCGACTGCTTCTACTTCATCTGAGCTGGTGCCATCAACCTCTCGTCAGCAACGGGACACCGGTGCTGCCCGACCGGCATCAACTACTCCGAAGGTGTCGACTTCTTCTTCTTCGCCTCAGGAGAAGGACCGAGGAGAACATCGTGAGAAACGTCAACACCGGCATCAGAAGGCTCAGTCCGCCGAAACAGGCAAGTCCTTGGCGTCGGCGTTGACAGAGCCACCGACAAAGAAATCCCGTCCAGAGAAGGCCCCATCCTTCTCTGCATCCATGTGACCGAGGCTTTCCCCACCTTCATCGGTGCAGGGAGACGCGACTACATTTTCACCGGTGGACCCTCCGGCTATGCCAGTGCTGCCTCCTACTCTGGTGCCGGGGTTCCCCGCCCCAGGCTTCCATGAGGAATTGGATCGGATAATCCAAGAGGCCATAGGTAAAGCACTGCAGGGCTTCCAGACTCCATCGATGACGATACCAGTGCGCGAGCCCTTCACCGATCCGATCTCCATGTCGTTCGCACCGCTATTTGGTAGATTGGATGCATTGCTCAGTGCCCTTCCACCGATGTCCTCTTCCTTCGATGCTGATACCTGTGTCATCAGAAGAAGAAGAAACACCGTTACCCATACCGCCATCTGGAATTCTGCCACCGACTCATCCATCGATGTCACCAGTTCTGTTGGTGCCACCATCGATACCCTCGGTGCCTCCATCGATGCCATCGGTGCCTCCATCGATGCCATCGGTGCCTCTGTCGATGCCTTCGGTGCCCACCTCCGATACCATCGATGCCTAAGCCTGGTCCTTCAGGATTAATGCCTTTCCTCCCTTCTTAAGATCCTCAGGGAGCTGGTGATCAACCTTATGATCCTTGGACTGATGATTCTTCCCAGGATACCAATGATCTGCCTTCAGAGCCCTCCCCTCCTGAAGAGAGAAGGCGTTCTCTTCCAGAGGATCTGTCCTTTATCAATTTCATTAAAGAAATGTCTGAAACAATACCATTTCAGCTTCAGACAGAAGAAGATTCAAGGCACAAGATGCTGGAAGTTCTCCAGTTTCTTGATGCTCCTAAGGAAATCATGTCAATTCCCATTCATGAAATTCTAATTGATCTGCTAAAGAGGAACTGGTAGCATCCAGGTTCAATTCCACCTGTCACAAGTAAGAAGATGCCACCTATCTTGTGCATACAATAACTGAGGGAAAATAATCAAATATTGGTTCCCCAATATACACAATTACCCAAATAAGGAGAACCTTATATCATATAACATGTATCATTTAAAACACACATTTATTTAAGAAAGACACAACTTAATATATATATTAAGTTGTGTCTTTCTTAAATAAATGTGTTTTAAATGATACATGTTATATGATATAAGGTTCTACCTATCTTGTGCAGTCAGCTCCTGGGTTTCAAAGATCACAACTGGATCATCAATCTGTGGTTGTGGAATCAGCCCAGAAAAAGGCAAGACATTCCAAACCTGATTCCTCCATACCTCCAGGAAAGGAACGGAAATCCCTAGATGCTTTTGGCAGATGGGTTTTTCATGGCTCGATGCTTATATCTCACATTGCTTCCTACTAGTTGTACATGACCCAGTATAACACAAACTTTTTTAAGAAGATACAGAATTTCTCTGAATCTTTACCCGACCAATTCCAGGATGAGCTTAATGCTCTAGCCCAGAAAGGCCTGGATGCTGGTAAGCATGAGGTCCGCGCTGCATACGACATATTTGACACTGCCACTAGGGTGTCTGCAGTGGGGATTAGTGCAAGAAGGTGGGCCAGGTTGAAATCCTCCGGCCTCAGACCAGAGGTTCAGGACAGGTTGGCTGGCCTGCTATGTGCTGGGGATAATCTCTTCAGAGACAAAATTCAGGAAACTGGCGCAGCTCAAGGACCATCATGAAACGCTGCATCAACTTTCTTCAGTGCCTGCTGAGTTCTCGTCTACCTCCAAGAGGACATTCAGGCGAGACATTAAGCAACCGGCCTACAAACCAAGAAGGTATTATCCTCCGGCTTCCAGACATCGCCCTTCCAAGCCTTATCAAAAAGGTCCAGGACCAGCATCAGGCTTTTGACTCCTTCCTGGAGACCATAGGCCAACCTCCTCTTCCATCAGTACCAGTCGGCGGTCGGTTGTGCCACTTCACCAACACTTGGCACACAATCACCACCGATCAGTGGGTACTTGCAGTAGTCAGTCAGGGTTACCACCTCAAATTCCTGACTGTACTGGCAGATTCCCCACCTCGGCTGATGTAGGGATCATCTGACCACTCTCTTTTTCTGGAACAGGAGGTATCATTCCTCCTCCACTCCCGGGCAATAGAACCAGTGCCCCTCTCCCAACGGTTCCCATCTGAGATTAGAGTTGCCTCCTGCCCCTGAGTCCTTCAGGGCAGAGGTTTGAACCTTTGCTGGTTCAGGGATCACAGAGATTCCCGGTATTTCCTCATCCCAAAAAAGTCAGGTGGCGTTCATCCAATTCTGGACCTTCGTTCCCTAAACAAGTATCTACAAAGAGAGAAGTTCAAGATGGTAACCTTGGGGTCTCTACTTCCTCTTCTTCAAAAAGGAAATTGGCTATGCTCTCTAGATCTCCAGGACGCATACACACATATCTCAATTATTCCATCTCATCGCAAATTCCTGCGATTCCTGGTCGGCCCTCGTCACTTCCAGTACTGTGTACTGCCATTCGGCCTGGCGTCTGCTCCACAAGTATTCACCAAGTGCCTCGTGGTAGTCGCAGCCTTCCTCAGGAGTCAGGGTGTCCATGTCTACCCTTATCTCGATGATTGGTTGATAAGGGCCCCGACTCAGCAAGCCGCATTGGCATCCTTGCGTGTCACTCTCCATACCCTGATCTCCCTAGGGTTTCTAATCAACTATCCCAAATCCAAGATAGTTCCATCCCAAACCCTATCTTTTATAAGGGCCGACCTAGACACCATACAGGCAAAAGCCTTCCTCCCTCAAGATCGGGCTTTCACCCTGGCCTCTCTGGCGCATCTCCTACAGACTCGAATATCCTCAACTGTTCGTCACTTCCTCATACTGCTAGGCCACATGGCATCCTCAGTACATGTCACGCCGATGGCCCGCCTAGCCATGAGAGTCATGCAGTGGACTCTAAAATCCCAGTGGATTCAAGCTTGTCAGCCAATGTCCGGCAGTGTTCACGTTACCACACAGCTCTGACTATCGCCGGCCTGGTGGATGCAACACTCCAGTCTAACTAAAGGCCTTCCATTTCAGGCTATAGAACCTCAAATTATCCCAGGACAAGCAGGATGCTAGTTCTCACATATGGGTGACGTCACTGGATGGAGCCCTATCACGGTAAACTTTCTGTCAAAGTTTCTAGAAATGTTTGACTGGCACACTGAGCCCACTGAGCATGCCCAACATGCCATGATCCCTCACGCCACAGGGGTCTCCCTTCAATCTTCGTTTTTCCGCTTCAGTTAGCATCGCGGTGAAGGAGCCCTGTATGAATTCTTCATACATCTACTTTGAGAGAAAAAAGTTAAAACATATCTCACATTTCATCCCCTACATAAGGGTCTTCCTACTCCACCGGCCGGTTAGTACAATTTTTCCCGTTTCGATCCGGGTTAAAATAATTTTTTGGTCAGAAGGCCGCAATGGCTGTCCAGCCTTCATCAAGACCATGGGCTTCAAAAAATGCCCGAAGTGCCCTTGCACAATGTCGATCACCGACCCACACGTCAAGTGCATTCTGTGCCTGGGAAAGTCACACGATGTTTCTTCCTGCCCTCAATGTGCTGAAATGACCGCCAAGAGTAGGAGGGTCCGACAAGAGAAGATGGAACATCTCTTCTATATACAGCTTATACCATCGATGTCGACTCAATCGTCTCCAGTTGGAGCGTCTAAAAGATTAGTCATTCGCAAATGTCGAACTGACGGCGCAGGCTATCACCAACTCTGTCCACGGCATCAGTGAAATTGACATCCAGGCTTGAAAAAGCCACGGAACATAAACAAAAGCATCAACATAAGCTTGGACAGACGTCGACGCCAGAGGCCTTACTTTCGCCGAGAGAGCCATCGCCGAAAAGGTCTCGTCTACCAGAGCCATCGAGGCCTACTACTCCGAGGCGTTCCCCACCTGCAAAGGTGCCAGGCATCGAGCCACCACAGGGACCTGTGGAAGTGCCAATGACGCCTTCTCTGCCACCACCTATAGCTGCTCTGACCTCACCAGCTATAAGGAAGGAACTGGACGGATTTATCCACCAGGCAGTGAAAGAAGCTCTCCAGGATCTTTGTCCATCGACACCGCTGGAGCTGATGCCCATGCCGGTGCTTTCACCAATGCCTGTTCCGGTGCCTATGCCTGCTACAATGCCAATGCCTGCTCCGATGCTGATGCCGATACCGGTACCGGACCTTTCAATATTCTATCCACTGATGTCGAAGCTCGATGCTCTGATCGGAGCTCTTCCAGTGCAGCCTATCACTCCGATTCCAGTCGGTGATGAAAATGCCTCAGTGGTTTCTCTGCCTTCTGAACCCATGCCAGGGCCCTCCAGAATTTTTTGGCCGAGAATCCCGGTCTCTCCATCGATACCATTCTTTTCCCCATCAATGCCTCCACAAAAGCCACCGATGCCATCAATGCCTCCTCATGTTTCTCCTCCAAGGTGCCCTCCATTGGACTCTTGGGAAGACAGAGACACGACACATCTTCAGAGGACATCCTGTCTGAACCGTCCCCACCTGAAGACTGGAAAAAGTTACCCCCAGAGGACTTATCTTTTACAAATTTTGTAAAGGAAATGGCTGACACTATTCCCTTTCAACTAGTGTCAGAAGAAGATACCAGACAAAAGACCTTAGAGATTCTACAGTTTGTGGACCCTCCTAAGGAGGTACTAGCAATTCCAGTACATGAAGTCCTAGTATACCTGCAACACAGGCTGTGGGAACATCCATGCTCAGTACCACCAGTTAACAAAAGGATGGATACCACCTATCTGGTGCAGCACATCCCTGGTTATCAGAGGGCCCAACTTCCATACCAATCTGTGGTGGTAGAATCCGCCCAGAAAAAATCAAAGAGAATACGCCCTCATTCATCAACTCCGCCTGGCAAAGAACAAAAGTTCTTAGACACCCTAGGCAGAAAAGTATTTCAAGACTCAATGCTTGTTTCCAGGATAGCGTCATGTCAACTATATATGACGCAGTATCAGCGCAACCTCTGGAAACAGATGCAACAACTATCTGACACTTTGCCTCAACAGTATCAGGACTCAGTAAATGACATCATTCACAAGGGTTTGGAAGCAGGCAAGCACGAGGTCCGTGCTGCCTATGACGGTTTTGAGACGTCTTCACAGGTAGCTGCAACTGGTATCAGTGCACGTCGTTGGGCCTGGCTCAAAGCTTCTGACCTCAGGACTGAAGTTCAAGAGAAGCTAGCAGATCTGCCTTGTGTTGGTGATAACCTTTTTGGAACACGAGTTCAGGACGAAGTAGCTCTGCTCAAGGAACACTCTGAAACTCTGCGTCAACTGTCTACTATCCCACAAGATACTTCTTCTGCTTCACGTCGCACAGCACCCCATTGTAGAGCGTCCAGACCAGTACAAAGAACCCAGCCTAGACAACAGAGAGCTTCTAGGCCTCAACCTCCTCCTCAAATAGGCCCAGCATCAGGCTTTTGAAAACCAGCCAGAGGACAACAGCCACTCCACCAACCCAAACCCAGAGTTACTAGTGGGAGGTCGGGTCTCTCTCTTTCAGCCCCATTGGTCAAACATCACAACAGATCAATGGGTGCTTGATGAGTGAGGTAATCAAATTTGCAGATGATACAAAATTGTTCAGAGTAGTTAAATCACAAGCAGATTGTGATAAATTGCAGGAAGACCTTGTGAGACTGGAAAACTGGGCATCAAAATGGCAGATGAAATTTAATGTGGATAAGTGCAAGGTGATGCATATAGGGAAAAATAACCCATGCTATAGTTACACAATGTTAGGTTCCATATTAGGTGCTACCACCCAAGAAAGAGATCTAGGCGTCATAGTGGATAACACATTGAAATCGTCGGTTCAGTGTGCTGCGGCAGTCAAAAAAGCAAACAGAATGTTAGGAATTATTAGGAAGGGAATGGTGAATAAAACGGAAAATGTCATAATGCCTCTGTATCACTCCATGGTGAGACCCCCATTTTGAATACTGTGTCCAATTCTGGTCGCCGCATCTCAAAAAAGATATAATTGCGATGGAGAAGGTACAGAGAAGGGCGACCAAAATGATAAGGGGAATGGAAGAGCTCCCCTATGAGGAAAGACTAAAGATGTTAGGACTTTTCAGCTTGGAGAAGAGACGGCTGAGGGGAATATGATAGAGGTGTTTAAAATCATGAGAGGTCTAGAACGGGTAGATGTGAATCAGTTATTTAGTCTTTCAGATAATAGAAAGACTAGGGGGCACTCCATGAAGTTAGCATGTGGCACATTTAAAACTAATCGGAGAAAGTTCTTTTTCACTCAACGCACAATTAAACTCTGAAATTTGTTGCCAGAGGACGTGGTTAGTTCAGTTAGTATAGCTGTGTTTAAAAAAGGATTGGATAAGTTCTTGCAGGAGAAGTCCATTATCTGCTATTAATTAAGTTGACTTAGAAAATAGCCACTGCTATTACTAGCAACGGTAACATGAAATAGACTTAGTTTTTGGGTACTTGCCATGTTCTTACGGCCTGGATTGGCCACTGTTGGAAATAGGATGCTGGGCTTGATGGACCCTTGGTCTGACCCAGTATGTCATGTTCTTATGTTCTTAATTATAACACAAGGTTACCAACTGAATTTTCTCACAGTACCAAAAGACTCTCCACCAAAGTCTCTTTGGATACACAAGGATCATATCACTCTTCTGCAAGCAGAATTATCCAACCTGTTCCCCGACCTCAGCAGGGCAGAGGATTCTACTCTCGCTATTTTCTCATTCCAAAGAAAACAGGAGACCTACGTCCCATCCTAGACCTCCGAAATCTCAACAAATTTCTATGGAAAGAGAAGTTCAGCATGGTCTCCTTAGGCACCATGCTTCCCCTTCTTCAAACAGGAGACTGACTCTGTTCTCTGGATCTACAAGACGCTTACGCTCACATTCCAATATTCCCTCCTCATCGCAGGTTTCTGCGTTTCCTAGTGGGTCATCAGCATTACCAACACCGGGTTCTGCCATTTGGACTTGCCTCAGCACCCCAAGTATTCACAAAGTGCCTAGCGGTTGCAGCAGCTCATTTACACAAAGAAAGTGTACATGTTTTTCCTTACCTGGTCGACTGGCTCATCAGAAGCCAGTCAAAACAAGGAGCTCTTGCTTCTCTCAAGTTCACAATCAATCTGCTCCACTCGTTGGGATTTCTAATCAATTACCAAAAATCCCACCTCATCCCATCTCTTCTACTGCAATTCATTGGAGCATAGTTGAACACCATAATCTCAAGAGCCTTCCTCCCGGAAGACCGGGCGGAGACACTCTCCTCATTAGCAAACTCTCTGCGCTTAAAGAAACAGGCAACAGCACATCAGTTTCTAACTCTGCTTGGCCACATGGCCTCCACAGTTCATGTCACTCCTATGGCCAGATTAGCCATGAGAATAACCCAATGGACATTAAGATCACAGTGGATGCAAGCCATTCAACCGCTGTCATCCCCAGTCAAATAACCCACCAACTACGTTCATCTCTCCTTTGGTGGGTGACTAAGAACAACTTGCGCAAAGGCCTACCCTTCCAACAACCAGTTCTGCAAGTAACTAACTACAGATGCATCTACCTTAGTTTGGGGAGCTCACACAGACAATCTCCAAATTCAAGGTACTTGGACAAAATTCGAAGCAACATTTCAAATCAATTTCCTGGAGCTTCAAGCTATACGTTATGCTCTATATGTGTTCAAGGACTGCCTTTCCCACAAGACTCTTCTGATACAAACGGACAACACAGTTGCCATGTGGTACCTGAACAAACAGGGAGGTACGGGCTTGTATCTCCTTTGTCAAGAAACCGCACAGATTTGGGACTGGGCCCTGACACATTCCATGTTTCTCCAGGCCACTTATCTGGCAGGAATTCACAACGTAGTAGCAATCCGTCTTAGTCATCAATTCCAACTTCACGAGTGGTCCCTGGATCCCTTAGTAGCGACCAGGATATTTCAAGTTGGGGTCAACCAACGATGGACCTCTTTGCATCCGAACTGAATCACAAAGTAGACAGATTCTGCTCTCTGCACAAATAGACAAACCAGTTAGCCAGGGACGCCTTTGCTCGCCCTTGGAATTCAGGTCTTCTATATGCGTATCCCCCGCACTAATAACCAAGACTCTAGTGAAGCTACAACAGGACAAGGAATCCATGATACTCATAGCCCCGTATTGGCCTCGATAAATGTGGTTCCACATGCTTCCTGATCTCTCGATCAGAAACCCGATTCACCTGGGTACAGCTCTCACTCTCATAACTCAGGATCAGGGCAGGTTGCACCATCCCAACCTTCAATCCCTATCTCTAACAGCCTGGATGTTGAAAGCTTGATCCTGCAACCACTCAATCTTTAAACTAATGTCTCTCAAGTGCTTGTAGCTTCACGTAAGCCTTCCACTTGAAAAAACTATAGTTCGAAGTGGAAAAGATTCACCACGTGGTGTGCACAGAAAAGTATTGACCCTTTTTCCTGCCCCATAGCATCTTTGTTGGACTATCTCTGGCACCTTTCAGACTCTGGTCTCCAGACCTCGTCAGTAAGGGTATACCTAAGTGCTATCTCAGCTTACCATCATACTATAGGGGATGCACCGATATCAGTGCAATCCCTTGTTAGTAGGTTTATGAGAGGTTTAATTCACTTAAACCCCCTATACAGCCACCAGTCACAGAATGGGACCTTAATGTGGTACTAACAAGGCTCATGCGTTCTCCTTTTGAACCCATGGATTCCTGCGATATTAAATTTCTTACATGGATGTCTATGTTCCTAATAGCCATTACATCTGATAGAAGGGTTAATGAGTTACAAGCACTTGTCACATACTCACCCTATACAAGATTACTACGTGATCGAGTGGTACGCCATACACACCCAAAATTCCTTCCCAAGATAGTTACGGAATTCCATTTGAATCAGTCCATAGTCTTGTGCACATTCTTCCCAAGACCTCACTCTCACCAAGGTGAGAGGGTTTTGCACACCTTGGATTGTAAACGTGCACTTGCATATTACCTAGATCGCACTGCAGTCCATAGGAAATCCACTCAACTCTTTGTTTCTTTTGATACAAACAAACCAGGTAAAGCAGTGGGCAAGCAAACTCTCTCCAACTGGCTTGCAGATTGTATAGAGTTCTGCTATGAAAAAGCAGGCCTTCCTCTCCAAGGGCGAGTAAAGGCGCACTCAGAAAGAGCAATGTCAACCTCAGTAGCACACTATCGTTCAGTGCCAATAGCTGACATATGTAAAGCTGCAAGGCATCGGCTAAGTATCTCTTTTTCAACAAATTTTTGAATTTTGGGAATTTTTCAGATTTTAATGTTGGTGGGAAGTATAGTTTTTGGTTCATATTTATAACCTTTTTTAGGGTAGGTTGGAAATAAAATTGTGGTAAAATTATTACACTCTAATTAGATTAAATACTGACATGAGCAGATGACGATAAATGATTAAACATTATATGCTGCTTTGGTAAGCTGATTAAGGCTTGCGGCCCATTGAGAGGCGAGAGGCCGCAGATTGAGACTTCTAAGCAAAGATTTGTATGATATTGTATGATATTGTCATACATACTTACCTGAGGCTCTTCGGAGGGGAGGCCTGCGCGATCGGCGCCCAGACCCGTCGGGGTAAGGCCTGCTAAATTCCCTTCCCCCCGGCGGGCCCGATCGCCGACCGTGCGGACAGAGCAGCGAACCCACGGCGCTAAGACCCGGCCAATCAGACAGCAGCAGAGGGAAGTTTAAAAAATCTGCTCCCTCCGGCGCTGCGTCTGACTGCCTGCCTGCTGCACATACTTACCTGAGGCTCTTCGGAGGGGAGGCCTGCGCGATTGGCGCCCAGACCCGTCGGGGTAAGGCCTGCTAAATTCCCTTCCCCCCGGCGGGCCCGATCGCCGACCGTGCGGACAGAGCAGCGAACCCACGGCGCTAAGACCCGCCCACCAGCCAGATCCAGCCAATCAGACAGCAGCAGAGGGACGCGCCGAAGGAGCGCGACAAAGGGGCCTGCCCCTTTGTCGCGCCCCTTCGTACAGCCCCAAGGAAGCCCCTCGCCATTTCCACAGAAAACCGAAGGATATCTCCACTCCTGCTCAAACCGCTGACACTGCCGCGTTTACTACTGTTCGTGCATCAAGGAGGGGAGGCCTGCGCGATCGGCGCCCAGACCTGTCGGGGTAAGGCCTCAAGGTTTCATCCCTTCCTCCCGGCAGGCCTTAGCCCCAATCCCACAGGCAGCGGCACAATAGACCCGCTTACCAGTTCAAGCAACCAATCAGCGAGGGAAAGGATCATTTAAACAAACCTGAGCACGGACGCTGCTCGTCAAAGGGGTGCGAAAAAGTGGTTGCCCTTCTGTGGGCCCCTTCGTGCTGCCCCTGAGCAACCATCTTTCCGACTCCACTCCCCCGCGACTCAAACAATCCCTCTTGAATCAATTAACTCATCGGAAAGTGAGGCCTGGAAATAACAACAACCACCCAGGACCCTTAACCAAGGCTCATCTCTGCTCTCACAATAAGTCCAGAGTAACACAAATATGATGACCCAACATATTCCCATCAGATATCACCGCCACCTCTTCAACATGCTCCCAGCTCAATCCCCTACAGCAAGAACTCCCAAATCTCTCATCCCTATCTTGATCACTCCCCTGACTCAGCTCCTAGGTCTAACACTTCTCTCAGTGACCCTATTTAATTCTCAATCTCTGACAAAAAAAACTCATATCCTCAACGACTATCTCTTAGACTGTAACCCTGACGTCTGCGCCATTACAGAAACCTGGCTAAAAAACTCGGATATAGTGCTAATCAACCAATTACCTACCCACAAATACGATTTTTTCTCTATACACAGACAAAAAAAACGAGGGGGCGGCCTATTACTAGCCTCCAAGAAAGAACTTAGACTAACATCTCATACAATCAAGACAGAATCCAAACTAGAATTAGGTTTATTCAAATCTAATCATCTGCAAGTCTTACTAGTTTATGCCCCTCCAGGAGTATTGGAAGCAGACGCCTCCCCCCTTATTGAATCCATTGTTAAACATATCAATACTGACTCTCCTACCATAATCTTGGGAGACTTTAACATACACTTTGAAGCCTCTCACCATACGCCCAATTGCGAAGCCTTAATCACCGCCCTCAATGCAATGGGATTCACCCAGATCGTCAACGGACCCACACATAAAGCAGGACATACATTGGACCTTATCTTTATCAACTCTAATTTCTCCATCACCAAGGATCCGGCTTGTACCCCCATCCCCTGGTCAGACCACTATCTGATAACAACCACCCTCACTTCAAATAAACAGACACCCAACACCCAACACCTCTCCTCCATTCACTTTAGGAAATCATGTGCTTCCGAGACACTCAATGAACAGCTCACTAAGGATCTCAAAAATATAGATCTATCCAACCCCAACACAGCAGTGCTCTCCTGGCACAAGATCACAGAAGATGTAGCAAATAAGCTCTGCCCATCTATCTCGAAAAGAATTAACCCCACAAAAAAAGGAAATCAACCTTGGTTCACCCAGGAACTCAAACAGTTAAAACAAGAACTACGTCACAAAGAAAACAAATGGCGTAAAGCCCCTTCCCCCTCCACGCTTTCATCATACAGAGGAACCTTACATTATTACAGGTCATCAATTTTAAAAGCTAAAAAAGTTTTTTACGCAAATAAAATCCATGACTTCCAATATGATGCGAAGGCTCTCTTCTCATATGTGTCTCAAATTACAAAGTCACTACCACCACCGATCCCAGACAAACAAGCTCAATCCAAGGCAAATGAGCTAGCCATATTCTTTCAGCAGAAGATATCAAACACGATCTCCCTCCTCCCACCCAATACCAACACCCTCGTTTCATTTACCAATACCCATATGCTTAAGGAAGCCAAATTAGAAAACTTCGAATTAACTTCATCTAAAGAGATCGAATCCATTCTCAAGAAGCAGAAACCATCCAGCCATCCCACAGACACCCTACCAACCAAGCTACTTCTACTCATACCAAACACTATATCCGGACCACTGGCCAACATCATAAACTGCTGCTTAACCCAAGGACTGTACCCAAACATCCTAAAAAACGCCTCTCTCAAACCCCTACTTAAGAAACACAACTTAGACCCTAGTGAACTAGCTAATTTCCGCCCCTATATCGAATCTTCCATTCTTAGCCAAACTCACAGAAAAGGTGGTTAACACCCAGCTATCAGAATATTTAGAAGATTACAATATTTTATATCCTTCACAATATGGTTTCCGCAAATCACGCAGCACAGAAACCTTGCTCATCTCCCTAACTGACCATATTATTATGGGACTAGACAAAGGACATTCTTTTCTTCTAATCCTTTTAGACATATCAGCGGCGTTCGATACCGTCAACCACGCCATCCTCCTGAATCGTCTATTAGACATAGGCATCTCAGGACAAGTCTACAACTGGTTCAAGTCTTTCCTTAGCGATAGAAGTTTCAAGGTCAGAATAATTAATAAAGAATCACCACCAACAAATTCATCACTTGGAGTACCTCAAGGATCCTCCCTGTCCCCCACCCTTTTTAATATCTACCTCCTCCCCCTATGCCAACTATTAACAAGCCTCAACCTTATTCACTACATTTACGCGGATGATGTGCAGATCCTGATCCCCATAACGGAATCCATCACCAAATCACTCTCGATCTGGAACAACTGCCTACATTCTATCACTAATCTCCTCAACAGTTTAAATTTGGTCCTCAATGCTAAAAAGACCGAACTCCTCCTCATTTCCGCCTTCCAAGATAACTATCAGTCACAGGCCCAACATAATCACGCCCTCTCTCATACTCAAGTTAGAGACCTTGGGGTTATACTTGATAACCGTCTTAACCTAAAGAGTATGATTAACACTATAACCAAAGATTGCTTCTTCAGACTACAGGTATTAAAAAGACTCAAACCCCTTTTATATTTCCACGACTTTAGGACAGTTCTTCAATCATTGATTTTTGCCAAAATAGACTACTGCAGCGCGCTCTTCACAGGATTACCCAACTCATCCATCAGGCCTCTCCAGATGATACAGAATGCTGCAGCTAGAATCCTGACAAGCACCAACCGGAATGATCATATTACACCCATCCTCCGAAATCTACACTGGTTACCAGTCAATTACAGAGTCCTTCACAAATCTTTAACATTAATACACAAATTCATCTATAATCTCCTTTATCTCGACCTTGAAAGTCCATTAAAACTCCATACTTCTAACAGGCCAATGAGAGAAATATCCAAAGGAACGCTACAAGCCCCTCCAACCAAAGCCACACGACTCATCGCATCCAGGGACCGAGCATTTTCGACAGCAGGCCCAGCCATCTGGAACAACCTCCCTGCAGAACTTAGGCTGGAACCTTGCCTGCTAACTTTTAAGAAAAAACTCAAAACGTGGCTGTTCCGCCAAGCCTTCCCAGAACCCTGGGATACACATTAGGCGTTATCTACCCATGATTAATGGATCCTCCCCTCCTCTGAATACCTTGACAGCATGGATACCGACTCTAACATGTGGACTATCTCTAGTCTGGACTACCTCTAGTCCGGAATTTGTTTCTCTCCCTTTAACTTAACTTTATATTTCTCTTCTAGCTTCCTAAGCTTCCAAGTTCACAGTCCTCGTTGTAATGTAACTTTGTTTTTTCTTCCTTTATCTAGTTATTTTACCCCTGTTCGATGTAAACCGTCCTGATATGGTATTTAACCATGAAGGTCGGTATAGAAAAATGTTAAATAAATAAATAAAATTTTTTAGGGTAGGTTGGAAATAAAATTGTGGTAAAATTATTACACTCTAATTAGATTAAATACTGACATGAGCAGATGACGATAAATGATTAAACATTATATGCTGCTTTGGTAAGCTGATTAAGGCTTGCGGCCCATTGAGAGGCGAGAGGCCGCAGATTGAGACTTCTAAGCAAAGATTTGTATGATATTGTCATCTGCCTATGATTCAGTTAAAGTTGTGAATTGGACGATTGATCCTTTTCCCTCTCTTGTTCTGGTTGTTTGATATGTAAAGCTGCGACATGGAATTCTCTTCACACCTTTGCAGCTCATTACTGTTTGGACAAAGAAGGACGACAAGATTCAGCCTACAGACAATTTGTCTTAAAGAACTTATTTCCAGCATAATCCCAACTCCTTCTACATCCAACCTGCTGTGATTTTAGGCTGCTTCAATTTTTTCCAACAGTACTCCAGTTGTTGTGCCTGTTGCACAAGTTGTTGCTGTTGGTCCACTACAAAATGACTCAGCCTGTAGCTTGCTAATCACCCATATGTGAGGACTAGCATCCTATTTGCCCTGGGATAAAGCAAAATTGCTTACCTTGTAATAGGTGTTATCCCAGGACAGCAGGATGTAGACCTCACGAAACCCACCCGCCACCCTGCAGAGTTGGGTCCGATACGTTTTATTATTTTATTTTTGCTAACGCTTATTGCTATACACGAGACTGAAGGGAGACCCCTGTGGCTTGAGGGATCATGGCATGCTGGGTATGCTCAGTGGGCTCAGTGGGCCATTCAAAAGTTTCTAGAAACTTTGACAGAAAGTTTTCCGTGATAGGGCTCCGTCCAGTGACGTCACCCATATGTGAGGACTACATCCTGCTGTCCTGGGATAACACCTATTACAAGGTAAGCAATTTTGCTTTATCTTGATGACAGATGCCTCCAACCTAGGGTGGGGTGCTCATGTCGGCGACCTGCAGACTCAGGGAACCTGGTCTCCAGAGGAAGCCAAATACCAGATAAATTTCCTGGCGCTTCGGGCAATCAGATATGCCCTCAGAGTCCTCAGGATTGCCTCTCAAACAAGACCATCCTGATTCAGACCGACAACCAAGTGGTTGTCGGTCTGAATCAGCAAGGGGGAACGGGCTCCTACCTCCTGTGTCAGGAAGCTGCACAGATATGGGCGAGGGCACTTTCCCACTCGATGTACCTCATGCCACCTACTTGCCGGGCGTGGACAATGTCTTGCCGGACAAGTTGAGCCGCACGTTTCTTCCGCACGAGTGGTCTCTCAACCCCACAGTAGCGATATTCCAATGTTGGGGTTATCCTCACATAGACCTCTTTGCGTCAGTCCACAACCGCAAAGTAGAAAACTTCTGCTCCCTCACTCGCAGCCACCACTCGCAACCGAGAGACGCTTTCACCCTTTCGTGGGCCAGCGGTCTCCTCTATGCATACCCTCCACTTCCTCTCATATCAAAGACTCTCATGAAGTTACACAAGGACAAGGGCATAATGATTCTGATAGCCCCTCACTGGCCATGCCAGGTGGGGTTTCCAATCCTCCAGGATTTATCAGTATGCCGCCACATTCCTCTGGGGAAGGATCCGATTCTGATAACTCAGAACAACGGATGCCTGCGCCACCCCAATCTCCAGGCCCTATCTCTGACTGCCTGAATGTTGAAAGGTTAATATTCCAACCTCTTAACGTTTCAGAGTCAGTGTCCCGAGTCCTGGTAGCTTCACGAAAGCCTATCAATAGGAAGGTATTATCATCCCAAATGGAAGAGGTTTACAGTATGGTGTAGATCTATGTCCTTAGCCCCTTCACTTGTTCTATGGTGAAGTTTCTGGACTATCTCTGGCACTTGTCGGAGGCAGGCTTTGAAAACTTCATCAGAGTGCATGTCAGCGCGGTAGCCGCATTTCATAAAGGCATGGGGGACGCTCCTATTTCGACACATCCCTTAGTAACACGCTTTATGAGAGGCTTGCTCCACTTAAAACCTCCACTGCGCCCTCAGGCCCCTGCTTAGGACCTTAACTTAGTGTTGGGATGGCTCATGAAACCTCCGTTTGAGTCTCTCCAGTCCTGTGATCTCTGCTATCTCACATGGAAAGTAGTATTCCTTCTCGCTATCACGTCCGCTTGCAGAGTTAGTGAATTGCAGGCATTAGTTTCCTACCCACCTTACTAAAATTCTGCATGACAGGGTAGTGCTCCGCACTCACCCTAAATTTTTACCGAAGGTAGTGTCGGAATTTCATATTAACCAATCTACTATCCTACCTACCTTTTTTTCCCAGGCCCCATTCAAACCCAGGAGAACAGGCTCTGCATTCCTTGGACTGCAAACGTGCTCTAGCCTTCTGTCTGGACCGCACATCGGCCCACAGGAAATCCACTCAATTGTTTGTTTCTTTCGATATCATCAAATTGGGAAATCCTGTGGGAAAGCAGACCCTCTCCTCCTGGTTAGCGGACTGCATTTCTTTTTGCTACCAGCATGCAGGCATTCCGCTGCAAGACCATGTAAAAGCACACTCTATCATGGCCATGGCGACATCAGTAGCGCACCTCCGTTCGATGCAGCTTACTGATATTTGTAAGGCTGCTACCTGGAGTTCTCTCCATATTTTCGCAGCACATTATTGCTTAGATAAGGCTGGCAGACAGGATTCCATCTTTGGCCAGTCTATTCTACGCAACTTGTTTTCAGTTTAACTTCCCAACAGCCTTCCACCGACCCGTTCAGGGTTCAGGATGCCCTCCTAAGCAAATTTCCACCCCTGTTATTGTGCCTGTTGCACGTCTTTGGGTGCATTGCTAGGGCATCTGCAGCTTGGTACTCATGTTATGCATCAGTCGAAAAGTAGAGCCAAAACTAAATTAAGACTCTACAAGGGCACTGGTAACCGCAAGGGAAGATGAAAATGCTTCACTCCTTTCAAGAAACATGCCATATCTGGATGAGCTGACAAAGGCCCACCATTCACCTGACCTTGGAAACAGGCAAGAGTCGCCACCTGTACCTTTAAGGAATTAAGGGCCATCCCTTTACTCAGCCCATCCTGCAAAAATTCCAAAATGAGTGGTATCTTAACCAAACAAGGAAAACCCCCTCAATCTTCACACCAAGCCTCAAACACTCACCAAACCCCCACATAGGCTAAGAAAATGGAGAACTTTCTCGCTCGTAGCAAGGAGGCAATCACCGCAGGAGAATATCACACTTCAGCAACAAAGCCCTCTGCATACCACAGTCTCCTCAGCCAATCTGATGCCCCCAGAAGCACCATCTCCCTGTGACCCTTGACCCTCTAAATCATTCTGCCCAACATGGGCCACAGGGAAAAGCATACAGCAGCTTGCCCTCCAGCCATTCCTGCATGAGGTCATCGATGCCCAAAGACTTTGGATCTATCCTGCGACTGAAGAATTGAGAAACTTTTGCATTTATTTATTTATTTATTTGCAGTTTTTATATACCGACATTTGTTTAGTAACCTCACATCGGTTCACAGATAACAGATACATTGCAGCTGTGCGAACTAGAACAAACATATGCAACAGTGCTTTACAATAAACATTTACAATAATCAATAAACTTTACAATAAACTTGTTAACGAAAATATGCAACAGTACTTTACAATAAACTTATTTAACCAGGAGGTTAAATAAGTTTATTGTAAAGAGAAGTCACCAGCAGGTCCAGACTTCTCACCTGCTGGTGAGAAGTCACCAGCAGGTCCAGAAATGGAAGGCTCCAGTGATCCACTATTAACTGAAATACCTCGTTTGGCAGTTCCCATTCTCCTGGATCCAGACTCTGTCTGCTGAGAAAGTCTGCTTTTACATTGTATTTTCCTGTAATGTGCGAGGCTGAGATCTCCTGAAGATGCCCTTCCGCCCATTCCATAAGTTGGGCTATTTCCTGTGACTCTTGCTGGCTCTTGTTTCCTCCCTGCTGACTGTTGTAAGCCACTGTTGTTGCATTGTCAGACATTATCCGGACTACTTGACCCTGCAATCTGTCACCAAACTACAAGAATGCCAACCACACCACGCAGGCTTTCAGCCGATTAATGCTCCAGAGATACTCTTGCGATGGAGAAGATACAGAGAAGGGCAACCAAAATGACAAAGGGGATGGAACAGCTCCCCTATGAGGAAAGACTGAAGAGGTTAGGTGTGTTCAGCTTGGAGAAGAGAAGGCTGAGGGGGGATATGATAGAGGTCTTTAAGATCATGAGAGGTCTTGAACGAGTAGATGTGAATCAGTTATTTACACTTTCAAATAATAGAAGGACTAGGGGGCATTCCATGAAGTTAGCAAGTAGCACATTTAAGACTAATCGGAGAAAATTCTTTTTCACTCAACACACAATTAAGCTCTGGAATTTGTTGCCAAAGGATGAGGTTAGTGCAGTTAGTGTAGCTGAGTTCAAAAAAGGTTTGGATAAGTTCTTGGAGGAAAAGTCCATTAACTGCTATTAATTAGGGAATAGCCACTTTTATTAATTGCATCAGTGGCATGGGATCTTCTTTGTGTTTGGGTAATTGCCAGGTTCTTGTGGCCTGGTTTGGCCTCTGTTGGAAACAGGATGCTGGGCTTGATGGACCCTTGGTCAGACCCAGCATGGCAATTTCTTATGTTCTTATGTTCTGCACTCTAGCATGCTTCCGCTGTCAGCTGCTGACAGTGAGCTCCCCAACCCTGGAGGCTCGCATCTTTCGTGAGTACTAGTCAGTCCGGTGAGCTTAAGAAAGCCCCCTTTCATAGATGAATGCTTGTAACCACCACTGTAGTTGAAAGCAGACCTCCATCGGCAGTGAAGCCAAATCAAATAGTCTTGAGACTGTGGGCTCCAACAAGACAGCAGAGTGCGCTGAAGAGGAGGCATATGCATCCTTACCCAAGGCACCACCTCCAGGGTTGCCGCCATTAATCCAAGCACCTGAAGATAGGACCACACTTTTGAGGGTATTGTGTTCGTCAATAGACGTACCTGCGCCATCAGCTTCTGAATACTTCCCTCCAGCAGGAACACCCTGCCCTGTTTCCTGTTTCGATCTGAACACCAAGATACTCTAGAGACTGTGATGGCTGAAGATTGCTCTTGGCCAGGTTCACGACCCAACCTAGCTCCTGCAACAAGGAAATCACCTTGTGCGAGACCCAGATCCAGACTTTTGGCCCTAATCAGCCAGTCTTCCAAGTACAGATGTACCAGGATCCTGTCTTTTCTTAACTCTACTGCCACTACCACCATAACCTTGGAAAAAGTTCTAGGCACGGTGGCCAAACCAAAAGCTAGTGCTCGAAACTAATAATGATATCCCAAAAACACAAAATGCAGAAATCGTTGCTGCTCCAGTAAGATACAGATATGCAGATACGCCTCGGACAGATCCAGAGAAGACAGTAACTCCCCCGACTGTACTGCCATTATCATTGAGCACAAGGTTTCCATGCAAAAATGAGTCACATGCAAATGATGGTTGACTCCTTTGAGTTCCAGGATGGAATGAAAGGAGCCCTCCTTCTTGCGTACCATGAAATAAATGAAATATCAGCCTGTATTTTCTTGAGATGTGGGCATTGCAATCACAGCCCGCAGGCTGAGGAGTCTTGACAATGTAACCTCTACTGTCTGTCTCTTGTGCAGACGGTTGCAGGGAGACACCATGAAAACATCCCGAGGCACACTGTGAAACTCCAGCACATAGCCATCCCTTATCACCTCCAGCACCCACTGGTTTGTCGTGATCTCGACCCATCTGATAAAAAAGAGAGAGGCAACCTCCTATCTCCTGATCTCAGAGGTGGGTCAACACACCTTCATTGGGAGGCTCGGATTGCTCCACTAACTGAGCCTTCACCCCTTCTGAGCTGCCTGGGATGAAAGGAATGAGATCTTCCCAAAGATTGAGTCCAATGAAAAGCCGCTCCTCTGTAGGTTTGAAAACATCTGAACCCCTTAGTATGACCTCTCATGCTGAAGGATCACGGCACCTGTTTCTTTTCCTCTGGTAATCAAGGAACCAGGGACTCACCCCACTTATTGGCCATTTTCTCCAGCTCACTCCCAAATAAGAGCGAGCCTTAAAAGGGAAAATTTCTAAGGTTAGACTTCGAGGTTGTATCTGCCAACCAATTTTTCAGCCATAGCTGATGGCTAGCTGCTATTATCGAAACCCCTCTGGCCAAAATACGGACCAAATTGTAAACCACATCTGCCAAAAGGCGGCTGCTGGTTCCATCACTGCCCTGGAATTTACACCAGATTCATCAATCTCCTGACAGAGCAGTAAACAAGAGTGAGCCACCAGGGAACAACAGGAAGCCATCTGCAAATTCATTGCCATTGCTTCAAAGGCCTGCTTAAGGATAGCCTCAATTCTTCTAACCTGTGGATCCTTCAAGCCCACTCCCTCTTCTACGTGAATACTTGTCGCTTGGTAACAGCATACACAAGTGCATCCACTTTTGGAAAACAAAATTGCTCTCTTGTAACTGGATCCAGAGTGGTACAGCCCTTCTAAAATTCAACCCCCTTTAAAATTAAATTCTGGGGTGCCCCATTTAAGATCAATTAATTCTTGAATGACCTCCATAACAGGGAAGATGCATGAGGCTTTAAGCAAAGAAATCAAAATAGGATCTTTATTTGGTTTAGACATGGATTTAGCCCCAGGTACTCCCAGCATCTTCAATGAAATCAGAGTCGGTAACTCATCTCTATGAAAGAACCTCAACACAATTCTATATGGCTCCAATCCTGGAGGAATTTCCCCATCCTCCAGGGAGTAAGGATTGGTCTCATCATCTGTACCATCTGGGTCTCTATGGGGAAGACTGGCTCCAGGCATACCCCGATGCTTACCCACAGGATTTCACCACTTGCAACCCTGACTTGTTAAGATTGGCAAGGGCCGGGACTGTGTTTGAAGAAAGAGGTGCAGTCCTTGAAAAACATCTACCCAAGAAAAGGCAGAAGGATACATGCCAAAACCAGGGGACAACTGTACTGTGCCCACTGAACTACCTTCCCCCCACTGACGAACCAGTTAGGGGAGCTCCAAAATCAGGTGACCCTTCTGGCAGCTCTTTTTGCATTCCCACACCAGGCTTTGAAGAACCTGGCTTAATAAAGTCAGAAGGAATTAATTTTCCATGAACCTCCAAACAGTGCTAACACAAATTTGAGGGATCGCCAGGTTGAGATGCCCGAATATGACTAACAACACATAATGCAAAGTGCTTAGGTTTCCTCGCTATGGGCGCCATCAGTCTGCCAATATGCCCTAAAAGGCATCTGATAATAGTGCACCCAAAACATTAGGTGCTCACAGATAAGGTGCACAACACCGTGCCCATTATAAGTGCCCAAACTGAGCTCCCAGGACGCTCAGATAATGCGCACAAAAAAGGTGCGTGCGCATAAAAAGTCATGTACGTGCATGCACAAATGGGTGCTCTGGTAGGCACTCCAATGCACCTAACTAGGCACCCAACTAGGCACATAACCAAATGCACAACGGGTCACACAGTCAGGTGCACAAGCACAATCTGATGGAAAATGAAGAAGGCAGTCTGCAGAGCACAAAAAACGTGCGAAAATGCCACCGTGGCCTACCACGTGGCAAACCAGACGAGACTTGGAGCAGGGCCTAGCCGCAAGGGCTGCTCAACCCATCAGGCTGCTCCCATCCCCTGAACTCCTCTGGAGGTGGGAAACGACCATTGGATTGCACGCTGAGCACAGAGACTGGGAAGTGGAGTGAGGAATTCCTACTCAACTCCCCTTCTCTTTACCAATTTTTTTTTTAAATACCCTTTACCTGAGCTCAGCCCATCCCTGCTGAGTACAAGGTCAGTTTCTGGCTGCGGAGAGGGAGAGGTCATAAACTTTCACCACTATGCTCGGGTTCCTGCACCTGCTTGCCTTTCAGCTGTTTGTGTTTTGTTTTTTTGTTGTTTTTTTTAACAGCTGAGTCCATACCAGTTTGAAAACCAGCTACCGGACCAAGGCACTCATCTGAGGGACCACAGAAATCACCTAAGGAATTCTCAACTGAGGGAGGGGCGATTAATTTCCTTCTTCTTTTCTACTTCTAAAACTTAAAGCCATAGCCACTATCTGCTGGAGTCAGAGAATACTGGCAGGCTGATGTTACTGCATGACTATATATACTGTGATGTCAGCTTTGCTCCGTCTCCATCTGCTGGTAGAGGTGCATAACCCACTGGTTTTGGATACACCTGTCTGTACCCTAAGAAAGTGTACTTTTAACTAGGCACTTATATTAAAAAGAAATTTAAAAAATAAATAAAGCAAACAGAGGTATGTGTAAAGAAAAACTGGTTCCCAAAGGATGCTATCAAACACAAAAAAACAACATATTAGTGAAGGTGAGGAATTTATATGCAGAGTTATGTAATATAATTTAAAAAACTGGATGAAACTGGTCATTGTGAAAAGTGGATTTTCATCCTTTTTATGTGATTTTAGGGTGTTCCTGGCTTGGAAGGAGAAAAAGGGGAACCAGGAAAACCAGGTCCTGCTGTAAGTATGGAAAGGATAAATACAAGGTCACAGAATCTTAAAATAGACCTTATTATTAGGTATAGAGACCATTTTATGCCTGCATTAAGGTGGTTACATTGGTTACCAGTATGCTTTAGAATATTGGCCTTTAGGAGGGTAATTTTCAAAGGGACTTCTGTGGATAAAGTAGTGCTATATCCACAAAAATGACCCTCTAGAAAAATGTGCGACCAATATGTGTGTAAAATTGACTGCATACCTACTGGAGTGAATTTTCAAAAAGGTTCTGTGCATATATGGTATTTTATAAATATTTGAGACTATGTGCGTATTTTTGGTTTTTTGTATATATTTTACTGGGAACAAAAAGGGGCCATCTAGGGGCATTGCAGGGTAGGGTTCAGAAGTATATACATGAAAGTTGCTATTTTTAAGAGGTTTTGCGTATACATTACCAAATCTATTTGTACACTTTTACACCAGCTTATGGTCTCATGCAAATGAAATGGAACTAGCCTGTTGTATATAATAAACTGGTGGGAGGTCTGGGTAAAATGCTACAGGGAATAGGTGAACTGGAAAAGGACTGGGTGAACTGGTGAGTCCAAATACACGCACACATAAGTATTTTCAAAATGGTATATGTGCATCCTTTAAAAAATGCCTGCCTCTGTGTTCATTCGCGCAATGTCATGACTATTGCACACATAAAATATACATGCACAAGTTTATAAAATAGGTAGAATTAGTATGTGTTTTTTTGCATTGGAATTATGCGTGTGTACTGAAACTTATATGCATACTTTTGGAGCAGACATATGCAGTATGTTATAAACTGAGAAGCTCCCACCGCACAGTTTATAAAATATTAGCATTAATCTCCGCACATCCACTTACATGTACAAATGCTGTATCACAGTTTGAAAGTTAGGCTGTCTATGACAGTAACTTTAAAATGGGTGCACATGTGACATACACACGAGCACACTGGCGCACATCCAGAACATGACCAGTTTCACCAGTTCTTTCACCTGTTTGCCCAGTGTATAGCTAAGTCCTCATCCATAGCAGAAGTAACTTTGCACTGAAATGGACACATGCCCAGGCACATACCTACATACAATCATATCTTTTGGCCCCGTCCCGGAAGACCCATGCCCTACCCATATTCTACCCCATTTCTTTCTGAAGCGAGATATTAGTGCATCTGTACTTGTGCGCATATGTGGGCAGTTTATAAAATCGGGAGGATTTTATAAACTGCCCATCTAGATGCTTGCCCATCTCCCAGTCTTGGTGCGCATATGGCTTTTAAAATTAACTATGCACATAGTAGGGATGTGAATCATTTTTTGACGATTTAAAATATCGTCCGATATATTTTAAATCGTCAAAAATCGTTAGAGCCGCGATACAATAACAATTCCCCCGATTTATCGTCAAAAAATCGTAAATCGGGGGAAGGGGGAGGGCGAAAAAAACGGCACACTAAAAAAACCCTAAAACCCACCCCGACCCTTTAAAATAAATCCCCCACCCTCCCGAACCCCCCCAAAATGCCTTAAATTACCTGGGGTCCAGAGGAAGGGTCCCGCTGTGATCTTCCACTCTCGGACCTCCAGTGCTTGTAGAAATGGCGCCGGTGCTACCTTTGGTTTTTCCGTACGGAAAAACGATTTGCGGCAGGAGATCGCTCCCGGACCCCCGCTGGACCCCCAGGGACTTTTGGCCAGCTTGGGGGGGCCTCCTGACCCCCACAAGACTTGCCAAAAGTCCAGCGGGGGTCCGGAACGACCTCCTGCAGTCGAATCGTGTTGTCTATGGCCGGCGCCATTTTGCGCCGCCATTTTGCGCAAAATGACGCCGGCCGTAGACAACACGATTCGACTGCAGGAGGTCATTCCGGACCCCCGCTGGACTTTTGGCAAGTCTTGTGGGGGTCAGGAGGCCCCCCCAAGCTGGCCAAAAGTCCCTGGGGGTCCAGCGGGGGTCCGGGAGCGATCTCCTACGCTCCTGACCTCGGGGGACAAAAAACAAAATGGCGCCGGTGCTACCTTTGACCTGTCATATGACAAGGCAAAGGTAGCGCCGGCGCCATTTCTACAAGCACCGGAGGTCCGAGAGTAAAAGATCACACCGGGACCCTTCCTCTGGACCCCAGGTAATTTAAGGCATTTTGGGGGGGTTCGGGAGGGTGGGGGAGGGTGGGGGATTTATTTTAAAGGGTCGGGGTGGGTTTTAGGGTTGTTTTAGTGTGCCGGTTTTCCCGCCCTCCCCCCCACTAGACCCCAGGTAATTTAAGGCATTTGTGGGGGGTTCGGGAGGGTGGGGGATTTATTTTAAAGGGTCGGGGTGGGTTTTAGGGATGTTTTAGTGTGCCGGATTTCGATTTTCACGATTTTCACAATTTTTAAAAAACCCAAACGGCAACGATCCGATTCCCTCCCCCTCCCAGCCGAAATTGATCGTTAAGACGATCGATCACACGATTCACATCTCTGGCACATAGGTAAGAGGCACTCCAAGAGTAGAGTCCTGGCAAGGTTGGGACTTATGTGCACATACATTTTCTGGGAAAACTACATTCACGAAATATAAGGTGTAATTGTGTATGGGTAGATTTGGTGGAATAAAGTGGACTTATGCATACTTAAGTGGCTTAGAGAGTATTTATTGGCTAACGTGCATTGTTGCAAAATTACCCCCTAAATCCTTATATAATATGAGGCAATGTGCCACATAGGGGTAGATTTAAAAACCTGCGCGTGGGCATACATGTGTGCGCTCTACCTGGTGCACACACACGTATGCCCGATTTTGTAACATGCGCGCATGCGTGTTATAAAATCGGGGGTTGGCGTGCGCAATGGGGTGCACAATTGTGCACCATGCACGCGCTAAGCCTGCGCCGAGCTGCTCTGCCTTCCCCGGTTCCCTCCCAGGCTGTTCCGAAATCAGAGTGGTCTCAGAGGGAACTTCCCTACCCCCCCACCCCCACCCCACCTTCCCTTCCCTTCTCCTACCTCCCCTGCCCTTTTCCCCTACTTTTTTCTTTTTTTTATTGTTGTTTGAAAACTTACTTCAGCCCTGGGGCTGAAATAAGTTGCGCGCGCTGGCTGACTGCTGGCGTGCGATCCCCGGCACAGCGGCAAATGGCCGCTGTGCCAGGAGACTCTAACCCCACTCCTGCCCTCGGACTGCCCCTTTAGTAAAGCCCCGGGACTTAGACTTGTCCCAGGGCTTTACACACATCGTCTGGCCTATATAAAATAGGCCCAGCATGCGTAACCCCCCCCCCCCCACCCCCCCGCGCTTAAATCCTCTGGATTTACACGCGTAGGGCTTTTAAAATCAGCCCCATAGTTTTTAGAAATCTACAAATAATACACTGCTTTTGATTCCCTCTTTGAAAGTGCAAAACTGGCAACGGCAAATGGAAGGGTGTTTTGTTGTGCTGTTCCTACTTTCCGGAGCAAGCTACCAAGAGCACTGCACCTATTACCAGATTTGCTGTTTTGTTTGGCCTTGAAGACCTGGCTATTTTCCCAGGGATTTGATGGCTTCATGGCTTCATGGCTTCATTTTTAGGGTAGGTTGGATCTTACACTTCTGAATGTTATGTAGTTTTTTAAATCAGTCTGATAAAATATTTTTTTACTTACTGGTAGATACTTTCTAAATTTTGTTTGTGTTAGGATTTGTTATCTTATATCTGGGATCTGATGGTTTTGTTTCTATTATGGTGTATGTGTTTATACTTTGCACTTTTATTATAACATGTTTGGGTGTCCTGACAGTAAGGCATGGAATAAATAGTAAATTATTCTTGCTATTAAACCAATACAGGGCTTCATAAGCAGTGTATTATGTGATCTGTAAGCTGTAGAGTCCTCAGTAGCAAAGGGCCTTATAAGAACATAAGAAAATGCCATACTGGGTCAGACCAAGGGTCCATCAAGCCCAGCATCCTGTTTCCAACAGTGGCCAATCCAGGCCATAAGAACCTGGCAAGTACCCAAAAACTAAGTCTATTCCATGTAACCATTACTAATGGCAGTGGCTATTCTCTAAGGGGCGGATTTTCAGAGCCCTGCTCGCCTAAATCCGCCCGGATTTAGGCGAGCAGGGCCCTGTGCGCCGGTGCGCCTATGTTCAATTACGCCTCCCGGAGGGAGACGTAAACCCCGCGCGCCAGCAGGCCACTAGCGCGCCGGGACGCGACATGGGGGCGTATCGGGGGTGGGCCCGATCCGCGTGGCGTTTTTGGGGCGGGACGTAGCGTTTCGGGGGCGGGCCCAGAGGCGTGGTTACGGCACGGGGCGGTCCGGGGGCATGGCCACGCCCTCCGGACCCGCCCCCAGGTTGCGTCCCGGCGCGCTAGCGGCCCGCGGGGATTTACGTCTCCCTCCGGGAGGCGTAAATCCCCCGACAAAGGTAAAGGGGGGGGTTTAGACAGGGCCGGGCGGGTGGGTTAGGTAGGGGAAGGGAGGGGAGGGCAAAAGAACGTTCCCTCCGAGGCCGCTCCGATTTCGGAGCGGCCTCGGAGGGAACGGAGGTAGGCTGCGCGGCTCGGCGCGCGCCGGCTATACGGAATCGATAGCCTTGCGCGCGCCGATCCCGGATTTGCGCGGCTACGCGCGTATCTACTAAAATCCAGCGTACTTTTGTTTGTGCCTGATGCGCCAACGAAAGTACGCCAAATCGCGCGGTTTGAAAATCTACCCCTAAGTGAACTTAATAGCAGGTACTGGACTTCTCCTCCAAGAACTTATCCAATCCTTTTTTAAACACAGCTATACTAACTGCACTAACCACATTCTCTGGCAACAAATTCCAGAGTTTAATTGTGCGTTGAGTAAAAAAGAACTTTCTCCGATTAGTTTTAAATGTGCCCCATGCTAACTTCATGGAGTGCCCCCTAGTCTTTCTACTATCCGAAAGAGTAAATAACCGATTCACATCTACCCGTTCTAGACCTCTCATGATTTTAAACACCTCTATCATATCCCCCCTCAGTCGTCTCTTCTCCAAGCTGAAAAGTCCTAACCTCTTTAGTCTTTCCTCATAGGGGAGTTGTTCCATTCCCCTTATCATTTTGGTAGCCCTTCTCTGTACTTTCTCCATCGCAATTATATCTTTTTTGAGATGCGGCGACCAGAATTGTACACAGTATTCAAGGTGTGCCCTTATGCT
This sequence comes from Rhinatrema bivittatum, assembly GCF_901001135.1. NCBI lineage: Eukaryota > Metazoa > Chordata > Amphibia > Gymnophiona > Rhinatrematidae > Rhinatrema > Rhinatrema bivittatum. The sequence goes on along the minus strand of NC_042622.1, from coordinate 130,176,702 downwards.
TTCACCAATGTGTCCCACAGAAATGTTTGGTTGTAAGATCTCTCACTTAGACCCGAGTTTACAACAATAATCCAGCACTCAAAAAGTATGACACGGCAGATAGGAGTGTGCTGAAATTGAGACTTGTCCCCCTTGATAGTCTAGAATTGCTCAGACAGAGGGCTTTCTTTGAGATTGTGGAAAATGTAAACTGCAGAGATCCTCCAGATATAATCATGTGTAAGAGGGGCCCCAAATTTGCCCCTTACTTATTGCAACAGTGGTCTCAATAGACCCTGAATCTGGATGATGTCAGAGTAGGAGTGATAGGTGTTTGGCACTTTCCAATCTTCATTTGATCTCAAACTCTGCTCTACCACTCCTATTCAGAAGCATGGTCACTGCCTTGACCTAGTCCTTTTTTCCAACTGCTGTCTCTCAGATTTTTCCATCTCAGTTCTTCCTATCTCAGACCACCATCTGATAACTTTAACGCTAAACCACCTTCCTCCACAGACTCGTCCAGTCACCACCTACACATTCAGGAATCTCCAAGCTGTTGATCCTTGTATCTTCTCCACTACTGTTTCTTCTCTCCCCTCCACTACATTGTCTAAGTCAGTTGCCAAAATAGTTTCTTCTTACAACACAAGAGTTCCACCAAACTGGAACAGCCAGAGAGAATGAACATTCACAAGTCTCAGATAAACATGTAAGTTGCATTGATGGCACATCCAGAAGGCCCCTCTGAGAGGAACATAGAGCTCTTGTGGGATTGTAGATCCACAACAGGGCATTCACCCACGGAAAGGTATCAACAGTAAACAATTTGAGGACTAAGATGGCCACTTTGTATTTAACTATCCACTGCAAAGTTAACCAATGGAGGTCATACATAACTGGTGTAATGTGCTCTCACATGCTATGACCAGAGATTGAACATACTACAGCGTTTTGTAACAACTGCAGTGCTTTAACTGATGATATTGGTAATCCAAGATATAATGCACTGCAGTAGTCTACTATAGATAGAAGAATTGCCTGCACAGCGGATCGGAAGTCAGCAGCCTGCAACAAGTATTTCAGCCCACATAGGAGATGCAACTTGAAAAAGCCAAACTTCACAACTGTTTGATCTGATTAGTAAAGGAAAGTGTTCTATCAGTTAACACCCCCAAACTTCTCACAGAAGTGACCAATTTTAAGTCAGCGCCAAGTACATTTATTGAATTTGGAATCATAAATTTTCCACAATGGATAATCAAGATCTCTGTCTTAGATAAGTTTCGGGCCAGCTTATTATAGGAAAGCTAGTGTTTGATTGTTGATAAACATAGGGAGATCATTGCAAAGGTTTCAGCCTAAGGCCTGGATTCACCATTCTATTGCAGAATGGTGAATCCAGAGAAAACGGGGGGGGTGGTGTGTGGGCCTGCGAAAGCCGGCAGCCTTCGCACCACCGCGGTATTTTTGCTGCTGGCTTTCGCACCCAATAGTGCCACTGTGAAAGGCGGTGTTATTGGGCATGCTACTGGCGCCGATAACGTTACTTACCTTATTGCCGCCAGCGAAGACACCGCCGAGTCTGCCTCCTCGCCACCCCGACTCCTCCCCTCGCCACCCTAACTCCGCCCCCAGCATGCTATCGCACACGAAAAGGGCCTTTTCGCATGTGATAGAGGCTTATTGCATGCAATAAGCCTTTGAAAATGACCCCCTAAGATGGTTGCAGTACAATAAAACAAATTTGTATGTCATCAGCATACAAACAGAAGCTGTCGCAGAGACCAGCCAGCAACCAACATAGTGCAAGATAGTTGTTGAAAAGTAGAGCTGATAGGGCCCCTTTGGGACTCCCGTTTGCATTGGATGCCAGCTAGAGCAAGTGTCTCCAACCATCACCCGTTGCTGTTGCCCATACAGATAGGACTGGAACCATTAAACATATATATCCAGGATGCCTACTTCTTTCAGCTTGTATAAAATGATCTACTGTATCGAAAGCTGAAGATATACCAAGTAGCACAAGGGTATAGTTTTTCCACCATCTAGCCCTCTCTGGAAAAAGTCAATGGCAGAAAGGAGCAGCATGTCAATGCTTAAAGATTTCCAAAACCCGAATTGAAAGGGATTCAATATTTGATGATCCTCCACAAATTCAATAAATTTTCACAATGCAGCAGGTTCTAGGCTTTTGGCAACAAAGCATATCAAGGAAATCAATTTTTATAAATTATAAGGCCATTCCAATGACCTTTAATATGTAGCTGTGATACAGCTGAATATCCTAGGGACATAAATGGTTAACCAATACAGAGTCAGAGTCTAAGAATCAAGACTCTGACTCAGATAATAGAAGGACTAGAGGGCACTCCTTGAGTTAGCATGTAACACATTTAAAACTAATCGTAGAAAAGTCTTTTTTTTTCTCAATGCACAATTAAACTCTGGAATTTGTTGCCAGGGGATGTGGTTAGTGCAGTTAGTGTAGCTGGATTTAAAAAACGTTTGAATAAGTTCTTGGAGGAGAAGTCCATTACCTGTTATTACTCAAGTTGACTTAGAAAATAGCCACTGCTATTACTAGCATTAGTAGTATGGGATATACTTAGTTTTTGGCTACATGCTAGGTACTTGTAGCCTGGATTGGCCACTGTTGGAAACAGGATGCTGGACTTGATGGACCCTTGGTCTGACCCAGTATGGCAATTTCTTATGTTCTTTTGTTCACAGAAAGTCAGGGGCATTAGCAATCAGTAAATCATAGAACACTGATATTTTCTTTTTCATTGATTGAGCATTTACCAGCAGCACCAAACAAGTATAACCTAAATTCAGTTGTGCAACTTATCTTTCACAAAAATCTTTACACCATATAACCCCCTTCTGAATTCACTGCATTGGCTCCTTATCTGTTCCTGCATACAGTTCACGATCCTCTTACTCATCTATAAGTGCCTTCATTTTGTAGCTCCTAACTACTTCTCCTCTCTTATCTGTCTCTACACTCCTTGTGCACTCTGCTCTGCTGTGTACATTGAGTAGTACTATAGAAATGTTAAGTAGTAGTAGTAGTAGTAGGTATAGGTATGCATGTGCCCCTGCATGGCATATGCACACACATTGACAGCTACTTGGCAGCTGGTGTAAAGGTATAGTGTGCATTTATACATATATATTCAAAAATATGTGCATACTTGCTTTTCCTTGCTCCAACTCCACTTCCCAGAACACCTCTTTATAGTGCACAGAAAAGTACACACAGAGTCCATTCTGCATATACTTTTTCCCGTCGATAGCAGGGCTGAATTAGCCATGCTGTCCTGGATCTGTCAATCAGGCCCGGGAGGCGGAGCTTATTAAGCAGAAGTTGAACTTTGTTCCCCCCTGCGGCTGTGCATATGTTCCCGCGCAGGAAGTAACAGATTCTCCTCAGTCTTTTCTTTCCGCGCCCGAGATCGCACGCGGAGCCATACTTCTCCTCAATGTCTAAATCAGGATTCAAGAGGTGTCGCTGCGGCAAGGTAATGTCAGTCACGGATGGCCAAGACCGATGTTACCGGTGCCTCGGCGTCGCTCACGATGTGGAGAATTGCGAATTCTGTGCCCGTATGTCACCCAGGGCAAAAAAACAAAGGGCCTATCAGCTCAAGGAATTGTTGAGCCTGTCAGACCCGGAGGCCCATTCTTCACCGGGCCCGGTGAAGAGAGCTTCGCACGCCGTGCGGAGGGCTGCCTCATGGGAAACCTCCGGATCAAGAAAACCTGTGGAGAGACAGGTATCTGGGGAGCAGGGCTCAGACTTATCTGACCGACATCGCTCGTCTAGTCACTCGACGCCGTCTCAAGAGGGATCCGGGAAACAAACTGCGCGGCACAAGGTTCAGAAAAACCGCTGCGCCACAAGGCGCTGAAAAAAGCCAGACATAGCGCGGAGAGGGTGGCACCATCCAGGACGGCGCCACATCATTTGGAGCCGCCACACAGCGCACCAGTCGGCGCCGGTCCCATCGGCGCAGTGGTCGGCGCCAGTCCATCGGCGCAGCAGACAGTGCAGGTTTCAGTGGTGCACAAGACAGCGCCGACCCCATCGGCGCACAAGACGGCGCCGACCCCATCGGCACACAAGACGGCGCCTTTCCCATCGGCGCATAAGACGGCGTCACTCCCATCGGCGTACAAGACGGCACCGATCTCATCATCACATAAGAAGGCGCCAACGGATACTGAAGGACTTAAAACATGTGTCACAGTTCCGATGGAGCGCAGACCAGAGTTATATTCTCTAGCTGGCAAGTCCAGCAGAAACCCACCGATACCTGGCGTTCACACTAGAATAACGGAGGAGACATCATAAACGTAAACACCATTCCAGGTTAAAATCGACTTCCAGTGAGTCGAGACACCAGACATCGGATGCCTCGTCCAAAAGGTCTAGATACACCCATACTCGGCCTACTCTAACCGGACAAGACCATAAGCATAGATGTAAGCACCATTCTCATCGTCATACTGGGCCACCAAGGCATAGAGATAGGGACGCTAGCCCTTCTACCTCCAGATCATCGGTCGTTTCCTTCCATAAGGCGAGGTCACAACAATCGCCCATATGCCTCACTTCATCACAGGCATCCAGATCATCTATAAGCCCCTCGGGGGGACAAGGAGACACATCCCGACCGATAAAGATGCCTGCACCACAGGATAAGGGGAAAACCTACCATGCCTCCGGCAACCAAAGAAGCCTTTTGGCAATTATCACAATCATTGGCAGGTTTCTACGAAACACTGGAGGCTTCCTTTACTATAGGTAAAACAACTCCAGGTTCGACCATCAACCCTACCACTACGCCTCCGAGGAACCCAGAGAGTGAACCGCCTGCCTTCCCAAGAGAAGCAACTCCAGTTCACTCACCCACACATCCGGAACCTCTGGAAGATTCCCTCTCACCATCTCTATCACCGTCCTCATCAACAGGGTTTCCCTCAGACACACCAGAGCTACCGCAATAACCATATTCCCCACCGAAGGACCTGTCCTATCCCAGATTTCTGGAAAAAATGGGTAAAATTCTACAGTTGCATATTCAAAAGGAACCGGACCCCAGATCTGAGACCCTGGGGCTATTGAAGATATTTGATGTTCCGGGGGAACCTACTACGCTTCCTCCACATGATTTACTTCATCAGTTACTTTTAAAATCTTGGGAAACCCCTCATTCATTACAAGCAGTGTCCCGGAAATCGGACATCAAGTTCCGCATTAGGAAAGACACGCCATATGCGCTCCCACAACTCCCTCACGAGTCGGTAGTCGTGGAATCTGTGATGCAGCGCTTTAGGAAAACTAAGCTACGTGCAACATACCCACCCACCAAAGACAACAAGTATCTGGATGACGTGGGATGTAAGGTCTACCAAAATGCAATGCTGACCGCGAGGATCATGCATCATCAATTCTACATGGTGCAATACATGTACGAATGCATCCAGGCAACAAAGGGGATGCTTTCATCTACTGGGGATCAACCACCGCAGACTCTCCATGACATGGAAGAGTGCACAAGACATCTACTCTGATCGGTATATGAGGGAATGGAGACGTCGTCCAGAGCATCAGCGACGGCCATAGCAGCAAAAAGAACAGCATGGCTACGCTCTAGTTCCATAACGGAGGATGTCCACGAAAAACTGGCCAATCTCCCTTGCACAGGGGATAACCTCTTTGGCACAAAACTCCAGGAAACAGTGGGTAAATTGAAAGAAGAGGCGATAGCTGTGCAGTCGTTGCAATCTCACCCGGCTTCCATCACCTCCAAACGTTACTACCCATATATTCGACGATCGTCATATGGATGAAGACCTTATAGATCATACCAAAATTTCCGACCTCAGTCATACCCAGCGTATCAGAGGCCACAAACTCAACAACAACATCAATCACAGGTGCCTCGGAGAGGGAAACCACAGTCTCCACGTCAACAAAGTCAACAGCAAACTGCCACACCTAAGGTGACACAGTCTTTTTGAACATACAGCCACCACCACATTCAGTAATGCCACCGGGACGGATTCAATCACGCCTCCCATACTGGGAACAAATAACTTCCGATCAATGGGTACTGGACATTGTCCGTCAAGGATACCGACTTCAATTTCGGACCGAACCGGAATTACCCCACCTCTCTATCACACCGAACAGGAGAAATCAAGTGCAACTCGAACACGAGATCTCCAGCTTACACAAACAGAAGGCCATCATTTATTTATTTATTTAACAGTTTTATATACCGAAATTCTTGTAAGGGTTTACAAATCAGTTCGGTTTACATTGAACAGAAACAGTGCTTCAGTAAATGAAAGCAATTACATTGAACATTGACAGAGCTTCAAATGTGGAACAATTACAAAGAACTAAAATAAAATATCTTATTAACCAAAAACAAGCAGAATAACATTTAACATTTGTACAGAAAACAATGTCTCAAAGAGCGTAAATATAATACATATGTGATCGCAGACATTTAACATTTGTACAGAAAACAATGTCTCAAAGAGCGTAAATATAATACATATGTGATCGCAGATCATGCTTCTATCCTGGACTCAACGGAACAAGGGATTTTATTCCCCGTACTTCCTAATTCCCAAAAAGTCGGGTGGCCTATGGCCCATTCTAGATCTTCGGGAACTCAACAAATTCCTAATCAAAGAGAAATTCAAGATGGTGTCCTTGAAGTCGATTCTTCCTTTACTACAACCCAACGACTGGATGTGTTCCATCGACCTGAAGGATGCGTATACACACATCCCAATCCATCCCTCCTCTTGGCGTTACCTATGTTTTCAATACCAGCGTCGACACTACCAATACAAGGTACTCCCCTTTGGGTTATCAGCTGCACCCAGAGTATTCACCAAATGCATGGTAGTGGTGGTGGCGTATCTCAGACAACAGGGGATGACAATCTTTCCCTACCTGGACGATTGGCTCATTGTAGCCTCGACTCGAGAACTACTGATACAGCACCTGCATCAGATCATACGATGTTTGCAAACGTTGGGACTAGTGATCAATTTCCAAAAATCACACCTACAACCAACACAACAACTGCAATTCATAGGAGCGTATCTGGATACGAAACAAACCAGAGCTTATCTCCCTCTGGACAGACGAATACAACTGCAACGACTCTTACAGCAATTGAACAACACTCAGACGCTGTCAGCAAGGCAAGTCTTAGTCATCTTGGGTCACATGGCGGCGGCCAATTTCATGGTTCCCAACACCAGGCTACATATGAGGCGTCTACAGTGGGGACTAAAGTGACAGTGGAAACAACACACACAACCACTGACACAACCTATAGTTCTTACAACAGCCATGAGGAAGGACATCGCATGGTGGCTTTTTCAATCAACACTAGCGAAAGGAGCACGATTTCGTCCGCCCATCCACAATGCAGTCTTGATGACAGACGCATCACGGAAAGGTTGGGGAGCACATCTCGAAGTTTATGAAACACAAGGCCTATGGACCATTGCAGAACAAAGTTTGCAAATAAATTTGTTAGAACTCCGAGCGATTCGGAACGCCCATTTCAAATGTATCTGCAGGGCCGCAGGGTCATGATCTATACGGACAATCAAGTAGCAACGTTCTACAACAACAAACAAGGGGGGTCGAGTTCCTGGCCCCTTTGCAAGGAAACGATCATTTTCCAACATGCCCAACAACATTGCATACATCTACAGGCCACTTACCTACCGGGAGTGGCAAATACACGAGTGGACAAACTAAGTCGCATCTTCCATCCACACGAATGGACTCTCAATCCAGAAGTTGCCCACAGTGTCTTTAAAAAGATGGGGAACCCCATCCATCGATCTCTTTGCAATGGAACTCAACAGGCAAGTTCAAAATTTCTGTTCTATATGACCAAGCGTCATCAGGACGGCACAGGATGCATTCCTAATTCCGTGGTCGATGGGTCTGCTATATGCCTTTCCTCCCATGCCTCTGATCACCAGAACAATTCAGAAGTGCATAACGGACAGAGTGCAATTAATTCTTATAGCACCGGCATGGCCACGACAGCCATGGTACAGTTACCTTCTACACTTATCTCGAGACACCCCAATACGTCTACCGAACCGACCAGATCTTCTACTTCAGGAACAAGGGACTCTTCTACACCCATTGCACGCATCCCTCCACTTGACAGCATGGAGGTTAAACGGCTCCTACTAATGGAACAAAAGGTGTCGCAACATGCACAACTTATACTATTAGAATCTAGAAGGTTGTCCACGAGGAAGAATTACGGTTTCAAATGGCAACGTTATTCTACTTGGTGCGCATCCAATCACATATCACCATTGGACTGTCCACCGCAACAACTGATAGATTATTTACACACCCTATATGAAGATGGTCTCGCCACATCTTCCATTCAAGTTCATCTTAGTGCCATTGGTGCCTACCATAGGCCTTGCGATAATGTACCAATTTCTAATCATCTACTCCTATCTCGTTTCATCAGAGGGCTATCTCACATACACCCTCCCATTACAAAACCTCCAGTTCCATGGCATATCAATCCAGTCTTGGAACAACTCATGCTTCCTCCCTTTGAACCTCTAGATTCAGCACACATAAAGTATCTAACGTGGAAGGTGATATTTTTAGTGGCAGTAACGTCGGCACGACGAGTCAGTGAACTACAAGCACTGGTCCATTATGAACCATACTTACAGTTCTTCAATCAAAAGGTAGTACTTAGAACACATCCCTCTTTCTTACCGAAAGTAATTTCCCAGTTCCATCTCAACCAAATCATTGAATTACCTACATTTTTCCCGAAACCCCATACCAATGAGAGGGAAAAATTGCTCCACACGCTGGACTGTAAAAGGGCTTTGACGTACTATATGGACAGGACAAGGGTACCATCCCGAGCTTCGCAACTGTTTGTATCATTTGATTCAAAAGCACCGGGCTGACCGGTAACAAAACGTACCATATCGAGCTGGATAGTTCAGTGCATTAAATTCTGCTATGAGAAGCAATGCGTACATCTCTCTGGCACGCCCAAAGCTCACCAAGTCCGTGCCCTATCAACGTCATGGGCACATCTTAGAAATGTACAACCAATAGACATTTGCAAGGCAGCTACATGGTCATCACTCCATACCTTCACGTCACATTACTGCCTTGATCAACAAACAGCTATGGATGCGAAGATAGGACAAGCAATCCTACACTCTTTACCATTCCATCCTAAGAGACTGCCACAATCTCGGAGATCATGTTCAAATGAACAGCATAGCACCTAACGTGATCGGATGCTTGGGACTCCCAGGACAGCATGGCTAATTCAGCCCTGCTATCGACAGGAAAAAGCAAGTTTGCTTACCGTAAACGGTGTTTCCGTAGATAGCAGGATGAATTAGCCATGCTGACCCGCCCTCCTCCCTGGCAGTCCCTATTCTTTCTTCTACCAACTACAGCTTAATCACAGACTGAGGAGAATCTGTTACTTCCTGCGCGGGAACATATGCGCAGCCGCAGGGGGGAACAAAGTTTAACCTCTGCTTAATAAGCTCCGCTCCTGGACCTGATTGACAGATCCAGGACAGCATGGCTAATTCATCCTGCTATCTATGGAAACACCGTTTACGGTAAGCAAACTTGCTTTTACGTGTACAAACCTTCAGACAATTTTCAAAAGCCGATTTATGCGCATAAACCAGGTTTTATGTCCATAAATGTTTTTAAAAATTCATCTCTAAATGACTTACCTATGATCATATAGGGTGAGAGAACATAGTAGAAACATCATCTTAGTGAGACTTTCCTCATCAAATCTTCCCCGAAGTATACTGTGCTGTTTGTACGTCTCACTCTGCATGTAAAACTGGCCCCTAAACCCTAAACCACCACCAACACCTCACCTCGAGCTATTAGCTGGCCCTCCTATAGAGATATAAATACTTGACTACTACAAAGGCCTTATAGATGGTTTCTCTCTCTCTCTCTCTCTCTCTCTCTCTCTCTCTCTCTCTCACTCTCACTCTCAATATTGGTCTTTTTTACTCTTTGTCCAGACTGCTTAATTAGGGTTGCTAGCTGGCTCTAGATTTTCAGGATAGGTTGATCCAGTCCTGGCTTTACTTTCCTACATGCAGGTATTTATAGTCTTGCTTTTTCTTTGGGAATGCAATAGGGAAATCAGAAAAAGTCCCAGTAAGCAATGGGGTAAAACCAGGACTGGATCAACATGCCCTGAAAATCTGGAGCCAGTTTGGCAATCTTGTGCTTGATAGGAAGCATTACTGGTTAGTGTCACATTCACTGGTACCTTCTTGCTGCCTGTCTTATGTTATAACTGCACAATTTTTTGATCTGCTGCAGGGTAGACAAGGCTCCACAGGTGTCAAGGGGCTCCAAGGATTCAGGGGCTTCAGCGGCTCTGAAGGACCCAAAGGAGAAATGGGCAACAAGGGGGAGATTAGCTTACAGGTAATTCTCTTTCCCTAAATTTAAAAAGGAATGTATTGTTGTTCTACAGTGGACTTGTGTATAAATTCATCTTTGTTGGGGATGGGCTTTAGTTTAGCTGTAGGACCCCCTCTTATAACCCTGAGAAACTCACCCCAACAAATCCTGGACCCCAGATCCTAATGCACAGATGCCCAAATTGCAGGGACAATACATCAGTTGGGTCACAAAACAACAACATAGCATAGTGTGCATGATACCTTTACTAGAAACTATAACACTGAAGCTGGACATTCATTACATTAATGTAATAGTTTCTGTCTTTGTCGTTTTGCCTGAAATGCTCTAAGGCACATCTCCTTGGGGGAGAAGGGGGAAGAAGCAAGGCAACTACCTGTCATGATCACCCTACCATGGAATGTGCTGACAGCCAAAAGTAGCAATTAAATAAAAATTGACATTTTTATGAAGTCATTTTGGCCCATCATTTTTGATGGGCATTTAAGCTATTACTGTAATAACCACAAACCCATGGGCAATACTTACACGATAACATACTCTCAAATGTGCTCATACCGTAGTAATCACAGGCCCAAGGGCAGTGTAGAAGGTACAGTAATTTGAAGGGAGTTATCAGGAGAATAGCTTTTGTTTTCTCTGTGCATCGCCCTTCCCAGACTATATATTTCTCCCAGCAATGCAAGCAGATGATAGTCATTTGACAAGACTAGAATATTTACTGCTATATCCATGTGGATTATTTTGTAACATTGCTGCAGGGACCTCCTGGGGCCGTTGGCGAAATGGGATCCTCAGGGTTACCAGGCTCACAGGTAAATCTTTTATTTCATAATAAAGTTAGAATTCAGATCTGAGAAAAAGCAGGGCTTTTAATTGATTAAAATCAGGCTGGCTGGTTGCAGTTAAGGACATACATTTGCAAAGTAATGTGTCTTTATTTATATTTCACCTTTCAAGTACTTCAAAGAAAATTTCATCTAGATGCAGTAGGCAGTAGGGCTTACAATCTAGTTTTGTACCTGAGGCAATGGAAGAAGAAGCGGCATACCCAAGGTCACAAAGAGCAGGAGCTCACTGCTCTAACTGCTAAGCTACTCCTCCACTCATTATTGAAAAGTCCATAGGGTAGGAGGAGATGATTTTACTTCTACTTAGATGATTTTATGTCCATATCCATTAGAATGAATTACTATGCCTAGACTGCCCCATCCAAGAATTGCTTGTGCAGACTTTTTCCAGGCTGGAGAGGGTAATTCTCAGACGGGGCAGTCTAGGCATATTAATTCATTCTAATAGATATGGACGTAAAATCATCTAAATAGAAGTAAAATCCTGTGCACATGGGCAGAGTGGGTAATGGTAACCAAAGATCATAAGATTACTATTTCAAATCAGGTTAGGACCTTGGGTGTATTATTTGACATTACCATATCATTTAAGCCCCAGGTAAACACTGTAGCATGTGGCTCATTTTTTAAGCTTTGGATGCATCAGAGGCTTAAATCTTTCTTGATTTATTTTTTAAACATTTTATTTAAAGGTACAACAAACCAAAGCACAAAAACAGCCAAGCAAGGTACAAAATAAGAATATTACAATAGGGATGTGAATCGTGTGCCCGATCGTTTTAACGATCGGGTTCGGCTGGGAGGGGGGGAAATCTGATCGTTAGAGATGTGAATTGGGATCGGTTCCGATTCCAATTCACATCACTAATTTTTTTTTAGTGAGGCCCGCGCCGATAAAAAAAAAAAACCCCACCCGACCCTTTAAAATTACCCCATTAGCCTCCCCCACTCTCCCGACCCCCCCCCCCCAAAACATTTTACACATACCTGGTGGTCCAGGGGGGCCGTGGGCAGCGATCTCCCGTTCCCAGGCCATCAGCTGCGCTAAAAAAAATGGCGCCAATGGCCCTTTGCTCTTACCATGTGACAGGGCAAAGGTAGCGCCGGCACCATTTTGAATATTGGCAATATTTGGCAATTTTGAATACTGGCAATACGGCCCGAGTGCAGGAGGTCGCTCCCGGACCCCCACTGGACTTTTGGCAAGTCTTGTGGGGGTCAAGAGGCCCCCCCAAGCTGGCCAAAAGTCCCTGGAGGTCCAGCGGGGGTCCGGGAGCGATCTCCTGCATGCGGGCCATATTGCCAATATTCAAAATGGTGCCGATTCACATCCCTAGTATACACCCCAGGATTCTGAAATAACTCAAATAACTCAAACATGAAATGTAAGCACTATTACAAGTAATTAGTAATCTATCATTAAAATCATCAATTGTACCTGAAGACTGAAGGGTGGCCAATGTAACCCTGATATTTAAAAAGGGTTCCAGGGGCAATCCGCGAAACTATAGACCAGTGAGCCTGACTTCAGTGCCTGGAAAAATAATGGAAACTGTTATAAAGCATAAAATCACAAAACATTTAGATAGACATGGTTTGATGGGACACAGCCAGCATGGATTTACCCAAGGGAAGTCTTGCCTCACAAATACTGTTGCATTTTTTTGAAAGCGTGAATAACCATGTGGATAAAGGTGAACTGGTAGATATGGTGTAATTGGATTTTCAAAAAGCGTTTGACAAAGTCCCACATGAGAAACTTCTAAGAAAACCAAAAAGTCATGTGATAGGAGGCAATGTCCTTTCATGGACTGCAACTTGGTTAGAAGGCAGAGAGTAGGATTAAATGGTCTGTTTTCACAGTGTAAAAATGTAAATAGTGGAGTGCCTCAGGGATCTGTACTTGGACCAGTGCTTTTGTAATATATTTATAAATGATCTGGAAAGGGGTACAATGATGAGGTGATCAAATTTGCAGATGACACAAAATTATTCAGAGTAATTAAATCACAAGTGGATTGTGAGTTATTGCAGGAGGACCTTGTGAGACTGGAAGACTGGATGTCCAATGGCAGATGAAACTTAATGTGGACAAGTGCAAGGGAATAATAACCCTTGCTGTAGTTATGCAATGTTAGGCATTACCACCCAGGAAAGAGATCTAGGAGTCATAGTGCATAATTCATTGAAATCGTTGGCTCAGTGTGCTGAGGCAGTCAAAAAGGCAAACAGAATGTTAGGAATTATTAGGAAGGGAATGGTGAATAAAATGGTAGATATCATAATGCCTCTTTATCGCTACATGGTGAGACCACACTGTGTGCAATTCCGATCGCTGCATTTCAAAAAAGATGTAGTTGCACTGGAGAAAGTACAAAGAAGGGCTACCAAAATGATAAAGGGCATGGAATTGCTCCCCTATGAGGAAAAGCTAAAGAGGTTAGGGCTATTCAGCTTGGAGAAGAGACGGCTGAGGTGGGATATGATAGAGGTCTACAAAATCATGAAAGAAATTGAACAGGTAAATGTGAATCAGTTATTTACTCTTTGAGATAATAGAAGGATTAGGGGGCACTCCGTGAAGTTAGCAAGTAGCACATTTAAAACAAGTCAGAGAAAATTCTTTTTCACTCAGTGCACAATTAAACTCTGGAATTCATTGCCAGAGGATGTGGTTAAGGCAATTAGGGTAGCTGGGTTTAAAAAAGGTTTGGATAATTTCTTGGAGGTGAAGTCCATTAACTATTAGGGGTAGATTTTCAAACGTGCATGCACACGTCTATGTGCGTGTACTTCCCGGCGCGCGCACATGGGCACGCCAATTTTCTCCCAAGCTGAAGTAAGTTGCACATGTCAGCTGGCTGCCAGCATGCGATTCTTGAGGACTGCGATCAATGGCGCTGTCCCGGCCCGCCCCCCACCTGGCCCCTCCCTGCCCAGAACACACCTCCCAGCCCGCCCCTTCGAAGAGGCCTGGCACTTATGCGCATACCAGGGTTTGCACGCATGGCCGAGCCCCTTCGAAAATTCTCTCGGCACATGCAAGGCCGGGCTGCACACGTAAATCCCGGGATTTATGTGTGTGGGCCTTTTAAAATCTACCCGTTAATCAATAAGAAATAGCCACTGCTTGTTACTAGCATTAGCAGCTTGGGATCTATTTAATGTTTGGGTACTAGCCAGGTACTTGTTTCTTGGATTGGCCACTGTTGGAAACAGGATACTGGGCATGATGGACCCTTGGTCTGACCAAGTTTTGCATATCTTATGGCCTTGTGTTCATAGTAGTTACAGACAGCTGGGGATTACACATCAGCAAGTAGATACGGGAAAAGACTTCATACACCTATGTAACACCTAGGGTTGCCAACTGGCTCCAGATTTTCAGCACAGGTTGATCCAGTTCTGGTTTTACTGCGTTGCATGCTGGGACTTATTCTGATTTCCCTATTGCATTCCCTTTCAAAAGCAAGACTATTAAGTACCTGCAAGCACTGCACACCCTACCCCCCTACCCTCCCTCACTATTTATTCTTCCACTTTATATATGGTTTCCAGATCTTCTCAAAGCTAGTCAATCTGTCATTTTGAATGGCTATTAATTTCCCCACATAGTAAATTCTCTCAATTCTAGATGACACGTCTGCTAAAGATGGCACCAGTAGGTAAGCTCGTATCTCATTGCTATAAAATTTGTTGGTTGTTGGTTCTCATTTCCCATTTCAAGTGGTATATTTAATAGATTCATTTTGGGGTCCTTGGGGATTGAGAGCCCAATCACATCCTGTGATAATCATAAGACCCCGTCCCACAGTTTACCCACCTCTGGACACTTCCACCACAGATGGGAAAAGGTCTCCACTGAACCACAGACTTTCTAGCACTTATCACTTCTAGAAGGGAACATTTTAATCAGTCTGGCTGAAGTCAAGTACTGAAACTGATGACCTAACCGTAATCATGAAACACCGCTCCCATTTACTATCCTCCAAGATCTCTCCCAGGTCTGTCTCCCATGCACACTGATATTCCATTTTTGTGTAAGACTCCCTGTTTAGCAATGCATATGTCCTTGAAATTGTTTTTTCAAGCCCTCTCCCTTAATTGCAGAAGGCAGTAAAAAGTGTTTTGCCTTTCTTTAATTCCAAACCTATCATTTCTGCCCAGAAATAGTGGACTGATTATAAGAGAAACAATCAATCATGGAAAGCTGGTAAGTCTGCTGCATTTTTTCAATAGACCTCATCCCCTGGCCTTACTATAATTGTTCCATGCTGGTTATCCCCTTCCCTGTCTATCTCGCTATTTCCCTTGGCTAAAATTCTTATTATAGAAAAATCAGGTACGCTGATATACTCGCCTGTCCCCCACTAACCTCCCCCTCCATTTCTCCCAAACTTCCATAGTTAAACTAGAGAAGAGCAATACCCCCTTAGTCGACATCTTCCCCCTGCCATACCCTAGTCTCCAAGGGAGGAAGACCCACCTCAATTTGGGTAATATTTACCCAAGGTTTAAGTACTGTTTTCACGTGCCATTGTAGCAAGACACTCGGCTGAGCGACTGTATAGTATCAGGACAGATTAGGTACTCCAAGACCTCCTTTTAGCATCCCTTGATAAAGGACTTTGCTAGATACCCTGGGTGGTCTTTGATTCTAAATGAATCAAAGTAGCTTACGCTGCTAAAGCTTCAAAAGGCTGTCTGGGACTTTCACTGGAAGTGTCTGAAAGAGATAATAATGTGGTAGGATGTTCATCTTACAGACAGCCACTCTTCCCAACCATGAAAAATCCATCCTATCCCATCTGTCCAAGTCTTTTTGAACCTCCTTTGTCGAAGGTTCATAATTATACCCAAACAACTCCTCATTCCTTGGACCAAAGTTAACCCCCAAATATATCACCCATTTCATGGCAATTTTAAAAGGAAGTTTACCACAAAGTTCCATAAATGGCATCTCAGGGATAAATATATTAAAAATCTCCAATTTGTCTTCATTAATCTTTAATCCCAACACCCCCCCCTCCCAAATTTTCTCATTTCCCTTAATACATTGGCCTACTGAATGTGAATAGCCTACTGAATGTGAATAGCAAGTCAGTTTATAATCAATCTCCCCTCCCGTTATACCATTGATTTGTAAATTCTGCCTAATTCTCTCTGTGAAGGACTCTAATGACAGTGCAAGCAATACAGGGGACAATGGACACTCTTGCCTAGTTCCTCTCTTTACCTCAAAGGAGGCTGAGTAACCCTCATTGATTTTAATGCATGCTCACGGTGTGTCATATAGGCTCTTAATGCAGGCAATACAATTCTTCCTTAGCTGCATTTTTTCTAATACACTAAACAAAAATGGCCAATGGACCCTATCAAAGGCTTTCTCTGCATCAACCATTAACAGAACTGCTGGTAAATTCCCCTGTTGTGCCTTACTGCCTTCCAGATTAATTCTAAGACCCTCCTGACATTGTCCGATGCTAATCTCTCCAGGACAAAACCCAATTAATTGGGGCGTATAAGCAAGGGGGCTTCCATACTTAACCTAACTGCTAACACCTTAGCTATGATTTTTAAATCTATATTGATCAGAGAAATAGGTTGGTAAGAACCACAAAGCGTAGGGTCCTGACCTCCCTGCTAGGTTTGTATTAACAGAAATGGCAATACCATTTCCTAGAGCATTGAATATTTTGGTCAATGCCTTAGTTAAGACTGAATGAAATGTTTTATAGAATGTGGTGGTAAAGCCATCTAGCCCTGGTGATTTGCCCACTTTAACTCTTGATGACTTGGGCCACTTCCAATTCCGAAATTTCCTTATTAAGTCTCTCTGTGAACGCTTCAGATAGTTGGGAGACTTATCCCCTCTAAATATTTCTCAATATCCTGCATGACAATATGTGAATCAGAGTTATATAACTCTTCATAAAACTGTATAAATCTTGCACTAATCTCTCCTGTAGTATAGAGAAAATTACCCTTACATCTTTTATTTTGGTGATATTTATTTATTTATTTATTTAACAGCTTTTTTATACCGACAATAAAATACACATCATATCGGTTTACATTTCAAACTGGAAAGGAGGAGAATTACAATGAACAGGGGGGGGGGGGAAATTGGACAACTGGCAGGATACGGATTGAGGCTCTTAAGGTAAGAGCATCGCACAGTATTGCAACAAGGTAGGCGAGAAGGATAGTGAAAACAGAGTTAAGTCTAGAAGCGTACAAAAAAAAAAGATTAAACGAATTTAACAAAGTAAAAATTAAATAAAATAAAAACTTATTTACAGGATGCATGATATGACAAAGGATTTAAAGATTACATGGCCAGAACATGGAAAAGGCCATATGATTTTGAGTAGCCCTTTCAATCAGCTGTCTTGCCAGCACTCACCCAGCCTTGTACCAAACTCAGTGTCTTTGCTTAATTAAGTCCAATTGAAAAGTTATTTTGTCTAGGTCAAGTTTGCGCAATTCTTGTTTAGCTTCCTCCAGTTTCTACAATCTATGACTCTCAGGTGACCTTTTATGACTTAATTCCAATTTGGCAACCTTTAGCATAAGCGATATTCTTTTCCTCTCTCTCTCTTTCTTGAGAAAAGAGAAGCGTGAAATCAACTTATTCCTAATCACTGCTTTCAGACACTCCCAGACAGTCCCACACGATACTTCATTGGTACTGTTGAGGGATAAATACTCTCGTATATCTCCTAAAAGAGATTCCTGTAACAGCTTATCATCTACAAGCCTGTCATTCAAACGCCAAATCTTATACCCCCATTCCCTGTACGTACCCGGATCAGTCCAGACTCCTGGGTTTTGCCCCCCTTCTAGCAGATGGAGACAGAAGTTTACAAACCAAAACTCCGCCTATAACTAGGCTGGTGCCACCTACAGTCTCGCAGTATTCTTCTGTCTCCTAGCAGGGGGAGAGGGTGCAAACCTACAGTCTGTGCTGAGGCCTAGTTAGTTGTTTAAAAAAAAAAAAAAAAGTTAATTTTAGTTAGATTAGGTTTTGAACCGCAGTGGATTGCCTGCAGGTCCACTAGCCTGCCTCCCAGGGGGTTGTGAGGTTCTGAGGGGACCATCCCCCCTGGTGCCTGAGGCCGCTGACGTGTGAGGTCTACTCACTTACCAGCATTGGTGTGCTGTACTGGGGGTGACACCGGGGAGCCCGGCTCACTCCCCCCGGGTGGTTCCGGAGCCAGCGAAACTCTAGACTGGTATGGTAAAAAAAAAAAAAAAAAAATTTATCTGTCAATTCTCTTTATTTTTTCTCTGTTTTGCTTGGCTTAACTCTGAGGGTTATCTTCGGTGCAGCCGCTTGCAGGGGGAGTGTGCTGGGGGTGCCGTTGCGTCACGGAGTGAATTTTTCTTTCTTTTCCTTTCTCGTGTTGGGCATGCCGAGGCGTTCGGCTTGTCGCGCGTGCGGCATGGCGCAACACCTCTCCCGGGACAGCCTGTGCTCCGGCTGTGTCTCAGGGGGCGAAGGGGCATCTTCGCTCCCGGGTGGAGCTCGGGGTTGAGCACCGTCACGTTCAGCAGCCCCGGGAAGCAAGCAAGGGTCCAGAGCCAGCCAGTTCCCGCGGAGCACGGGAACAGGCGCCATTTTGGCATAGTCAGCGGCGGGTTCGCCGCCATTTTGTTGCCATCGAGTCTGGCTGGGTCCGCGTCCCCATCAGAGCAGGGGGATCGGGACTCACCGCCGAGGTTATCACCACAAGCAGGGTCCCTGAGGGAGACAAACCTGCGTGTCCACGCTGTAATAAAGATACTGAGATCCCGGAGGGGGATCCTGCTGATTGGTCTTCAGATTCCTCATTCTCATCGGAGTTTGTCCTTTTAATGCACAAGGCATTTAAGGCATGTCGGTGCTCCAAGAATGAGCTCAAGGGTTGCAGGATCCGACCCTCCGTCAGGGTTGGGGAAGCGAGCTAAGTCTGTCCCGGGGTCGGATCCCTCTGGGGGGCCCCGGCCTTTCAGACTGCGGGCTCCACAGGGGTTCATGATACATCTACGGACACTGATGACCCAGAGGAACCACAGGGAGACCAGGACCCGCCATCCCAGCCCCCAAGAGGGGGTTGTGATGGTGAGCGGTTGACAGATGGCCTGAGCGGTTCCCATGGGACGGATGGGGATGACCCCAAAGTCGTACATCTTTTTAGGCGCGATGAGTTGGCGCCACTCATCCCGGTCATTCTTACAGAGTTGGGCATCCATTTACCGCAGGTAGAGTCCAGACTGGGGTCAACAGATCCGGTGGTCTTGGGCCTGAGAGGGCCACCATCCGCTTTTCCATTGCATTTTTCTGCTTCGGATCTGCTTTTCAAGGAATGGGCTACTCCTGATTTGGGACTCAAAGTGGCTAAGGCCATGGATAAGCTCTACCCTCTGCCTGAGGACACTTTGGAGCTGTTGAGGGTCCCGAAGATAGATTCGGCGGTAGCAGCGGTCACTAAGAAGACCACCATCCCGGTTACCGGGGGTACGGCTCTCAAGGATTTGCAAGATCGAAAGCTGGAGATTCAGCTTAAGAAGATATTCGAAGTCTCCGCCCTAGGGATTCGTGCGGCGATCTGCAGTAATTTCTCCTTGCGAGCGGGACTTCGGTGGGTTCAGCAGTTGCTGGCCAATGAATCCCTTTCACAGGAGGAAGCACTCCAGGCGGGGTGCTTAGAAGCTGTGATTGCCTATAGTGCGGATGCTTTTTATGATTTACTTCGCACGTCAGCTAGATTCATGGTTTTAGCGTTGTCAGCGCGACGGTTGCTTTGGCTTCGCCATTGGGCGGAGGATGTGTCGTCCAAGGCCCGGTTGGGTTTGTTACCTTTTAAGGGTAGGTTGTTGTTTGGAAAGGAATTGGAGGACCTGATTGAGTCGCTTGGCGAGAACAAGATCCATCAACTTCCGGAGGACAGGCCTAGATCTAGAGGGTCTTTTCCGTCACGGGCCCGTGTTCGGGGAGGGCGGAGCCCTCGGAATTCGCGGGGGTCGGTCTCCTCCTTTCGTCATAGTGCCAACCAACAGCAGTCCTACTCGCAGTCCTTTCGAGGGTGCCGTTTTGGCAAGCCAGGGGCTGGTCAGACTCCACAAAGTGGTAAGCCCTCACAATGATGTGCAGCCGGTCCACCCCCCGGTGCCAGTAGTCGGAGGCAGACTGTCTCAGTTTTACGGGGAGTGGGCCAGGATAACCTCGGATCAATGGGTCCTAGAGGTGATAAGTTGAGGTTATGCATTAGATTTTGCATGACAGCCCCGCCAGTGTTTTCTGGTATCGCCTTGCGGGTTCTCCGAAAAACGAAGAGCGGTACGAGACACTCTGAGACAACTTCGCGACCTTGGCGCGATTGTACCAGTTCCATCGCATGAGTTACGCAGAGGCCAGTATTCCATTTATTTCGTGGTACCAAAGAAGGAAGGAACCTTTCGACCGATCCTCGACCTAAAAAGCGTCAACAGGTGTCTACGAATACCTCATTTTCGTATGGAGACCCTAAGGTCCGTGATCGCGTCAGTGCGAGAGGGGGAGTTCCTCGCTTCCCTGGATCCCACAGAGGCATATCTTCATATCAGAATTCGGGCGGATCACCAACGATTCCTAAGGTTCGCTGTGATGGGTCAGCATTATCAGTTCCAGGCGTTACCGTTCAGGCTGGCCACCGCGCCTCGCACGTTCACCAAGATTATGGTGGTTGTAGCAGCGCATCTTCGCAAGGAAGGTTTCCTTGTCCACTTGTATCTGGACGATTGGCTGATTCGGGCGAAGTCGGAAAAGCTCTGTCAGGAGGCAGTTCATCGGGTGACTCACTTGTTACAAAAGCTTGGCTGGGTGATCAATACGGCCAAAAGTCACCTGGTTCCTTCCCAAACCCTGGAGTTTTTGGGAGCATTGTTCGACACTCGTCGGGGAATGGTATATCTCACTATGGGAACACATGATCAAATTACAGAACCAGGCTCGGCGCTTATTAGCCAAGCCCATGCCGATAGTCTGGGATTACCTTCAGGTGGTGGGGTCCATGACTTCGACGTTGGAATTGGTTCCGTGGGCGTTCGCTCATATGCGTCCCTTACAGTCAGCGTTACTTTCCCGGTGGAACCCGGTGTCCGAACAATTTCATCTACCGTTACCGCTAAAGCAGTCAGCGCGGTCCAGCATGGATTGGTGGCTATGTCCAGGCAACTTACTCCGAGGGGTTCCATT
Source organism: Rhinatrema bivittatum (assembly GCF_901001135.1). Classification (NCBI taxonomy): domain Eukaryota; kingdom Metazoa; phylum Chordata; class Amphibia; order Gymnophiona; family Rhinatrematidae; genus Rhinatrema; species Rhinatrema bivittatum. The sequence continues at coordinate 130,155,134 of NC_042622.1, read as the reverse complement.
GGTGGTCCCCGAGTGGACAGTGGTCACCACGGATGCCAGCTTGTCCGGCTGGGGAGCGGTCTGCCTCCGAAAATCGGTCCAGGGGATGTGGTCCCCACAGGAAACCACTTGGTCCATCAATTACTTAGAGACTAGGGCGATCCGCCTGGCCCTCCGGGCCTTCCTTCCGTTGATATGAGGCAAAGCGAGCAGAGTTCTGTCCGACAATGCGACCACAGTAGCCTATATCAACCGGCAGGGGGGTACCAGGAGCCAACCGGTGGCGTGCGAATCCCGACAATTGATAAAATGGGCGAACGACATCTGAGCAGCATTGCGGCCTCGCATATTGCCGGAGTGGAAAACGTTCAGGGGGACTTCCTCAGTTGCCATCGCCTAGATCCCGGAGAGTGGAAACTCGCGGACATCGCATTTCGTCTCATCTGCACCCGCTGGGGGACGCCTGCCCTGGATCTTATGGCAACATTCAGAAATTCCAAGGCTCTGCGCTTCTTCGCTCGTCGCAGGGAAATGGGGGCGGAGGGCGTGGATGCCCTGGCGTTGCCATGGCCGACAGATATCCTCCTATATGTCTTTCCCCCGTGGCCCCTATTCGGTCGGATTCTGAGGCGCATAGAGTTGCATCCGGCGGCTGTGGTCCTGGTAGCTCCCGAATGGCCACGCCATCCCTGGTTTGCGGATCTCCGAAACCTGGCCGTAGGAGAGCCCATTCGGTTTCCGTATGTACTGGATCTTCTACATCAGGGGCCCGTCTGTTTCGATCAGGTCGAGCGCTTTTGTCTAGCGGTATGGCTTTTGAGAGGCGCCGTTTGAAGGCTAAGGGGTATGCGGATGCGGTAGTGACTACTCTTCTGCGGTCCCGCAAAGTGTCTACGTCATTGTCTTACGTGCGGGTCTAGAAGGTGTTTGAGACGTGGTGTCTTACGCGTAACGTGATACCTATAAGTGCATCCGTGCCCGAGATTTTACTCTTTCTTCAGGATGGTTTAGTAAAGGGCCTATCCTGTAGTTCTTTGCATGTTCAGGTGGTGGCTCTGGCATCGTTACACGGTCGGATCCATGGTGTAGCTTTGGCGTCTCACCCAGGGTGCTAAGCATCTACGTCCACCGTTACGCACGCCTTGCCCTTCTTGGAATCTGAATTTGTTTTTGAAGGCATTATGCGGCGCTCCTTTTGAGCCTCTTCGTAAGTCCACCTTAAAGGATTTGAAGTTGAAGGTGGTGTTTTTGGTGGCGATTGTCTCGGGAAGACGGGTTTCTGAGCTACAAGCCCTGTCTTGTCGGAAGCCTTTCTTACGAATATCAGACACGGGGGTGTCTATTCGCACAGTACCTTCCTTTCTGCCTAAGGTTGTCTCTGCCTTCCATTAAATCAAACAGTGGAACTTCCTTCGTTTCCCAATTTGGATAAGGCGGATCCCTTGTCCAAGGACTTGCACCGTTTGGATGTCCGTCGGATGTTGTTACGTTACCTAGAAGTCACCAATGCTTTCCGGGTCTCAGACCATCTCTTCGTGCTCTGGGGTGGTCCTAGGCATGGTCATGCTGCTTCCAAAACTACCATTGCTCGCTGGTTGAAGGAGGTTATCAGTTCTGCATATCTGTTGCAGGGTAAGCCTCTCCCAGAGGGTTTACGGGCACATTCTATGCGTTCCCAGGCTGCATCCTGGGCGGAATGCCACCATATATCCCCAGAGGAAATTTGTAGGGCAGCAACTTGGAGGTCCTTACATACGTTCGCCCGACATTATTGACTGGATGTTAAGGCCCCGGACAGTGGGGACTTTGGTGCAGGGGTGCTCAGAGCAAGACTCTCCGGATCCCACCCTATTTGAGAACAGCTCTGGTACATCCCAGGAGTCTGGACTGATCCGGGTACGTACAGGGAAAAGAAAATTAGGTCTTACCTTTGATAATTTTTGTTCCTGTAGTACCACGGATCAGTCCAGAGTCCCACCCATTTATTCTGGTATGTGAACGGAGAGTCCGTGCTTATTGTCTTTTTTGCTCTCATTCACACATCATTCCAATCTATTCTGTACTCAGTGGCTTGGGTTCTGTTTGTCCCATTTGGGGGTTGTTGAGCCGGTTACTGTTGTTAGGTTACTGTATATAGTTAGTTTGGTGATTGCGTGGGATTCATCCTGCTTTGACATTAAAGTAATACTGCCAGACTGTAGGTGGCACCAGCCTAGTTATAGGCGGAGTTTTGGTTTGTAAACTTCTGTCTCCATCTGCTAGAGGGGGGGCAAATCCCAGGAGTCTGGACTGATCCGTGGTACTACAGGAATGAAAATTATCAAAGGTAAGACCTAATTTTCTTTTCCTACAGTTCATCTTCAAAGACACCCATATTGGTGCATGGTCTAACCATGTAATATTATCCACATCGGCTTCCTCTATTTGGCCTACCAGTGCTTTATTTATAAGAAAGTAATCAAACCATGAATAGGATTTATGAGATTGAGAGTAATAAGTAAAATTCCTAACTGTAGGGTTCCACAGCCTCCAAATATCTACCATGATCTGCAATGAGATTTTTAAGAGACTGCCTATGTTTTTTCAATCCCCCAACACCAGGACCTGAATTATCTAGATGAGGGTATCTTGTAATATTAAAATCACCCTCAATGATATGATATCCTCTGCCCATGTCACCAGAAGTTTTGAAATATTATCTAAGAAGGGTCCTTGCTCAGAATTTGGAACATACAAATTAAGCATTGTATATATTTCATCATCTATCATGACCTTGAGGAGAATATATCTGCCCTCAACATCACTCAACACAGCTTGTACATCCACTACCAGAGTTCAAGAAAATAATATGCCCACCCCACGTTGATAAAACATATTGCTGTGAAAAAGCCTTATTCCATAGCAATCGCTCTTTGCACTTGGACAAATGTGTTTCCTAACAAAATATTACATTTTCCCTAAGAACATTCATATCCTGGAAAAACAGTCTCATTTTAATTGAGGAGTTCAAACCTTTCATGTTTATAGATACAGTCTTCAAAACCCCTACCATTATGCACTGTCCCCTTCCCCACCTACATATTTGTCCCCCCTGTAGACCCTCACAGCCAACTACCAACAACCCTTGCTCCCAGAAGACCTCTCCCACTCTCCAAATTCAATAAAACTCTTTTATTCCCCCCTGCCCCCTCCTCTCCTCCCTCCCATTCCATTCCATATCTTGTCCACCGACCATCCCCGTGGACTCTCTCTCCTACAAGGAGTAAGGCCATCTCGCTAAGACACCACCCTTTCCTTCCCCTTCCCGAATCTGCAGATTTATCAAAAATGCAACACACCCTTTCCTTCAATGGAAAACTGTGAAAGCAAGTGATGATGTCTTGCGGCCGATTGTTACGCGCCTGGCCCAAGGAGCGGTGAGCTCTCTCCAGTTTAATCACAAGCAGCACCTCTGTCTCCATATCAAGGCCCAGCACTACCATGTAGATCAGACCTGGGCAAGGGGTGGCCCGCGGGCTGAATCCGGCCCGCCTACGGTCTGTGACCGGCCCGCCCACTGCTGAGAGCAGACGGGGAATGAGGCACGCCGCCTTCCCTTGCAGAGGGAAGGCAGCAGTTCATTCTCCGCTCCCTCGCTCCCCGATTGGCCGGCCAATCGGGGAGCGAGGGAGCGGAGAATGAACTGGTTTTTTTTTTTTTTACAGCGTCCGGTGGGGGGGAGGGAGTGACTCAAGCGAAGGCACGCTGCCCGATTGGCCGGTGCTGGGCAAGGCTTGCCCAGCACCGGCCAATCGGACAGCGTGCCTTCGCTCGAGTTTCTTTCCTACATATGTCACAGTTCCGCCTTTCGTGGTCTTTTTTCAGGGGTCCCCAACCACCGGTCCGCGGCGCGCGCTCCAGGTCTCTCCCGCTGCCGTTGCCGCTGGGCTGTCAGCACGTTCAAGCCCAGTGGTAACGGCAGCAGTGTTAGAAGACGGCGTAACCACGGGTGGGCCTGGGTGGGCAGGTGCCCACCCAACTTAGACCCAGGCCCACCCAACTGGCACCGGAACTGCAAGGCTGTCGCGGGATCCCATCCCCGCGACAGCGAACAAGAGAACCCACGCCTCGCGCGCCATCACGGCACACATGGGGAAGCGCTGCTGCGGCCGTATGGCCAACCGGTCTTCCTGTTGAGGGGGGGGGGAGCGGAAGCGCCGCGTGCAGCTTCCGCTTCCTCCCCCAAAACAGGAAGATCAGCTGCCTCTCCTGCTGCCACCCGTTCTCCTGCTATCTTTGGGCCCACCGAACTTCCTGTTTGGGGGTGGGGAGCGGAAGCGCCGTGCACAGCTTCCGCTTTCTCCCCCAAAACAGGAAGATCAGCTGCCTCTCCTGCTGCCACCGGCCTCCTGCTATCTTCGGGCGTCGGGCCCTATGGCCCGCCGATCTTCCTGCTTGGGGGGGAGGGAGGAAGCGGACGTTGTGCGCTGTGCTTCCGCTCCCCCCCCCCCCGACAGGAAGTTCGGCGGGCCATACCGCCCGACGCCCGAAGATAGCAGGAGGCCGGTGGCAGCAGGAGAGGCAGCTGATCTTCCTGTTTTGGGGGATAAAGCGGAAGCTGTGCGCGGCGCTTCCACTCGCCACCCCCAAACAGGAAGTTCGGCGGGCCCGAAGATAGCAGGAGTCCGGTGGCAGCAGGAGAGGCAGCTGATCTTCCTGCTTTGGGGGGAGGAAGCGGAAGCTGTGCACGTGCTTGAATGTGTATGTGTGGATGAGAATGGGAGTGTGTGTGGGTGAAAACTGGAGCCTGGGTGTGTATGTGGGTGAGAATGGAAGCTTGAATATGTGGGTGAATGGGAGCTTGAATGTGTGTATGTGTGGGTGAGAATGAGAGCCTGGGTTTGTGTGGGTGGGTGAGAATGGAAGCTTGAATATGTGGATAAGAATGGGTGCTTGAATGTGTGTATGTGTGGGTGAGAATAGGACCTTAAATGTGTATATGTATGGATGAGAATGGGAGCTTGAATATGTGTGGGTGAGACTGGGAGCATGGGTTTGTGGGTGAGAATGGGAGTCTGGGTTTATGTGTGTGGGTGAGAATGGGTGCCTGGATGTGCGTCTGTGTGTGCATAAGAATATAAGCCTGGGGAGGGGTGAGAAAGTGAGAACTTGTATGTATGTCTGCAGAGAATGTGAGCTTGGGGGGGGGAGAGCATATGAGAGTGAGAGCTTGAGTGTGTGAGAGGGAGTCTGTGAGAGAAAGTGTGTGTGTGTGTGTGTGTGGAAGGGAAGAAGACAGTAATAGAAGAAAGACACTGAAAAGGAATTAGGAAATGAGCTATAAGGGAAAAAATGGGAAAAAGAGACCAGGACCAACTGATTAGAAAAATACAAAGATCAGACAACAAAGGTAAAAATATATATCTATATTTTGAGATGTTAGCAATTTAAATATAAGCAACACAACCGCTCTCTCAAAATTTATGGACAGGTAGGAGCCGTGTATAAAATCGTAATAATAAGAAGGCTAAAGTACCACAAATCACCGTGAATTATGTTTGTATCATTAAGTAAACCTCATACTTAGGCGTAGATGTGAATGCTATGCTGCATAATTTGGCATTATTTATCAGTAAAAAAACAACTAGTAGACCTGCATGCCTACAGCCCACCCATGTTAACCTTGTGCCCACCCAAAAAATCAATTCTGGCTACACCACTGATGTGAAGAGAGTGAGCATGAGAGTGAGAAACCTGGGTGTGTGTGAGACACAGCATGGGAGGGAGAAGCCTGTATATCTGAAAGAGAACTTGGGAGTGGGAAGCCTGTGTGTGTGTATGCATGAGTGAGATCAGGTGACTGGTATGTGTGTGTGTGTGTGTGTGAGAGAGAGAAAGAAAGTGATTATGGGAATGAGAAGCCTGTGCATGTGGAGAGAACAAGCATGGGAGTGAGAGACTGGTGAGTGAGTGTGTGTGTGAGAGAGAGAGACAGAGAAAGTGATTATGAGAGTGAGAAGCCCATATATGTAAGTAGAACACGGGAGTGGGAAGCCTGTGTGTATGTGTGTATGGCATGAGAGAAACTGTTCAGGAAGGTGACTGGTGTGTGTGTGCCAAAGACTGTTTGGGAGATGATTGGTGTGTGAGAGACAGAAACTGGTCATGGGGGCATGACTGGTATGGTGTGTGTGTGAGAGACATGGGCACTAAGGAAGAGGAACATAAGTATAGAACTTAGCTTCTACTGCTGCTTCTGGTGTGTGCCACGGCCTGCAGGGAAGGGGAGTGGGAGAGCTGCTGGAGGGGGTAAGTAAAGGTGGCTTTAAGTTTATTTTTCTTGACTGCCATTTTAATTGTGTGATGTCTGCTTTTTTGAAATATTTTATTGGTGTTTGGAGAATGTTTAATAGTTTTTATGAGTTTTTAATTGTTGGATGTTATTCTGTTCATAGCTGTTTTTGAAACATTTATTCTGCTTATTAGTATAGTTTTACAATTATTTCTGTGTGGGGATCTATAGTGCTTGCTAGTTCTGTTTTCCTAATAAGAGGTGTATTGGTTTTTAGTACCTGATTTAATATTTGTAGTGTTGCCTTTTCATAGATAGGGTTGCTCCTGTTTGAGTGTATTCCATAATACAGGTGTAACTGTGTGCGGATTAGTTTATGTGCATTACTACAGATCCTGGGAGTATGTTAGGTCGGTTCTGTGTCTGTTACCGAGATGAGATATTTTGCTAGCATGTAAGCGTTTGTATCGGTCTTATTTGTTGTGTTTTCTCAGAGGACATGCATTGGTGGTAAACTGCTGTCTTTTCATAAGTAGAGCTATTGAGAACTGAGTTAATTATATTAGTCCGGCCCTCTAAAACCATCCCAATTTCTCATGCGGCCCCATGGGAAAATTAATTGCCCAACCCTGATGTAGATGCTAGTCACAACTTGAAAACAGTCCACAAATTCATACTCCTCCAGTACGCCTCTAAATCTTAAGTTTGCCCTCCGAGATCTGTTTTCCATGTCTTCCAAGTGAATAGAGAAATCTTCGTTAACTTGTATCAGCTCCTTCTACACCTCCCACCAGCAAGTTATATGCCTGTTCATCTACCCCTACTTCTGACTCCTCAATGCGGCGCCCCAGGTCAGCGATGTTACTTTGCAGTTACTTCGCAGTTACTTCGCAGATCTCCTAATTCTTTTTTAAGGCCTGCCATATCACCACATAGTTCACAGAACCAATTCTGAAATTCTGCTCACGTAGGAGTGCCACTCACTGCCAAGCAACCGTATTCGCGGCCTGTCTCTGCTGCCTCATGTTCCAGCACCATTTCCTCTTCAGGCCCGATCACGCCAGCTGCCACTGCACCCAAAAAGGAGAAATGTTTCAAATGTAGTCACTTTTTCTGTGATGCCATTGTAGCCTCAGCCACCAGCAATATCAGCTTTTCGGCTACCAGCAAAGTGTCCTATATTTACAATGGATGGGGATTTAAGCAGATTCGGACAGGAACTTCGGATTTAAGCAGCCATCTCATCCGATGAGATCACTTCCCCCCAATTTCTTTGTTTCTGATGCAGTCATTGTGTTCTTTTCTGTTATGATCCCTGATGGGAGGGATCCCCTGAAGCAAAACACTCTGTACTTTAGTAAGGAAGGAAGAGTAGTCAAATCTTCCCAAAAATTGAAGATAACACCAGAGTGTACCCTTACAGCAGGTCCCTGATACTGCCTTCCTCGTGGAGGGTATGGAGGGCAGGTCATCCCTAACCTACACAGCCCCAGATCCAGGGTTCCCCATTTCCAGGTCCCAGGAGGTGTACAGGCTTCAGTAAGACTCCTACCACTTAAAATAGTAAATTCTAAAAAATGTATCTGGAGGGAAAAATCCAAACCAGCAAAGACATGGACTGGAAGGGAAATAACCCTCCTGACCTTAGTCAGGACTACCAAGCAGGGCTTGCTTGTTTCCTCTGACTGGGCCTGAAAAACAACAGTAACTAAGGTCCTAACTACCTCCTACACTTGTACAAACCAAAAGGGACTGCCTCTCAAGCTCTAACCAGAGCACTGCTATAAATCCACACCAGGGGGGATGGCCGTTCCTGACCCCGCAGAAGGAGGGACTGTATTTGAATGGAACTTCCCCATGAACCATCCCATACTAACTAGCTGATTTCTAAGAACCTAAGGCTTACTGGTAGCATAACAGGTAGCGTCCACTACATCCATATTAAATTTCATCTGCCATTTGGATGCTCAAGGGCTTTCTACAGTTTCTCACAAACCACTTGTGATTTCACTACTCAGAATAATTTTATCTCATCTGCAAATCTGATCACCTCACTCATCTTTCTCGTTTCCAGATTATTGGCTCAATATTCATAAGGGTCAAATATATATCAAAACAATGGGTTCACTACAGGTATTCTACACTTGTACAGTTACACACAATATACCTGTTATTGTCATTAAACAAACAATTCTTTATTACAACTCACTTTAAAAAACATACATAACATTTCCTATATTATATCCACTCACACCACACATTCATTCATTACAGACAATACATATTAAATAAATGTTAAAAACTTACTATCAACACTATATTTATTACATACACTTAAATACATTTACATAATGTCTTTTATTCCCACAAATTTCCTCTACCCCTTAATTTATAAAATCCTAATTAATTTGTGGTACTCTTCTTCATATATAATACAATACAACTTAAATGTTCCCTCCCAACCACATATTTCTCATTTCCACTCTACTCTTTCTACTGATCTTTATGTCTGCTTTTTCTTCACACAATTTTCTCCCAATACTCCCAACAGGATACTCCTGTTTCACCTACTGGTTTCCTCAGGGGATCTGCTTTATACTCGTTCTTTAGTATTCCATCACATAGGGAACATCCAACGGTTCTGTATCACCAATGACTTCTTATTCATATGGGGAATATAAGCTTGCACTTCCAATTCTGTTATTCAAGTGTGCTTCAAATAAAATTCAATTACTTCCAACCTTCACTCTTCATTTCTACCGCAAACAGTTCCAAAACCTTCACTCTTCATTTCTACCGCAAAAGGTTCCACCAAACATTTTTATTCACTTATCTTCATTTCTTCAATAAACCACCTTACTATTCTGTGATGTCTCACTCCATTTTCTCAAAGCCATTATGCACGGTCACCAAACAACTTCATCATATAACCACCATGCTAACTCCACTTGCTCAGAATTGTCTACCTTCTCTGTCCAAAACGCCGCAGTAGACGATTCTGAGCAAGTGGAGTCAGCATGGTGGCTATATGATGAAGTTGTTTGGTGACAGTGTATAACGCTTTGAGAAAGTGGAGTGAGACATCACAGAATAGTAAGGTGGTTTATTGAAGAAATGAAGATAAGTGAATGCAAATGTTTGGCGGAACCTTTTGCGATAGAAATGAAGAGTGAAGGTTGGAAGTAATTGAATTTTATTCGAAGCACACTTGAATAACAGAATTGGAAGTGCAATCTTATATTCCCCATATGAATAAGAAGTCATTGGTGATACAGAACCATTGGATGTTCCCTATGTGATGGAATACTAAAGAACGAGTATAAAGCAGATCCCCTGAGGAAACCAGTGGGTGAAACAGGAGTCTCCTGTCGGGAGTATTGGGAGAAAATTGTGTGAAGAATAAGCCGACGTAAAATCAGTAGAAAGAGTAGCGTGGAATTGAGAAATATGTGATTGGGAGGGAACATTTAAGTTATATTGTATTATATATGAAGAAGAGTATCACAAATTAATTAGGATATAAATTAAGGGGTAGAGGAAATTTGTGGGAATAAAATACATTATGTAAATGTATTTAAGTGTATGTAATAAATATAGTGTTGATAGTACGTTTTTAACATATATTTAATATGTATTGTCTGTAATGGATGAATGTGTGGTGTGAGTGGATATAATATAGGAAATGTTATGTATGTTTTTTAAAGTGAGTTGTAATAAAGAATCAATATTCATAAGTACATAAGAACATAAGAAATTGCCATGCTGGGTCAGACCAAGGGTCCATCAAGCCCAGCATCCTGTCTCCAACAGAGGCCAAACCAGGCCACAAGAACCTGGCAATTACCCAAACACTAAGAAGATCCCATGCTACTGATGCAATTAATAGCAGTGGCTATTCGCTAAGTAAATTTGATTAATGGCTGTTAATGGACTTCTCCTCCAAGAACTTATCCAAACCTTTTTTGAACCCAGCTACACTAACTGCACTAACCACATCCTCTGACAACAAATTCCAGAGCTTTATTGTGCGTTGAGTGAAAAAGAATTTTCTCCAATTAGTCTTAAATGTGCTACTTGCTAATTTCATGGAATGCCCCCTAGTCCTTCTATTATTCGAAAGTGTAAATAACCGAGTCACATCTACTCATTCAAGACCTCTCATGATCTTAAAGACCTCTATCATATCCCCCCTCAACCGTCTCTTCTCCAAGCTGAACAGCCCTAACCTCTTCAGCCTTTCCTCATAGGGGAGCTGTTCCATCCCCTTTATCATTTTGGTTGCCCTTCTCTGTACCTTCTCCATCACAACTATATATTTTTTGAGATGCGGCGACCAGAATTGTACACATTATTCCAGGTGCGATCTCACCATGGAGCAATATAGAGGCATTATGACATTTTCCGTTTTATTAACCATTCCTTTCCTAATAATTCCTAACATTGTTTGCTTTTTTGACTGCTGCAGCACACTGAGCCGACAATTTTAAAGTATTATCTACTATGATGCCTAGATCTTTTTCCTGGGTGGTAGCTCCTAATATGGAACTTAACATCTTGTAACTACAGCAAGGGTTATTTTTCCCTATATGCAACACCTTGCACTTGTCCACATTAAATTTCATCTGCCATTTGGATTCCCAATCTTCCAGTCTTGCAAGGTCCTCCTGTAATGTATCACAATCTGCTTGTGATTTAACTACTCTGAATAATTTGGTATCATCCACAAATTTGATAACCTCACTCGTCGTATTCCTTTCCAGATCTATATATATATATTGAAAAGCACCGGTCCAAGTACAGATCCCTGAGGCACACCACTGTTTACCCTTTTCCACTGAGAAAATTGACCATTTAATCCTACTCTCTGTTTCCTGTCTTATCATTTAGCTGGATGAGTTATCTAGTTAAATGCCTTTGAATATTGGCCTCATGGTGGTTAAGACATGTAGATGGGCAAAGGTTGGAATAATTATAGATCTCTATCTTTATGTTCATGTACCAAGGTGTTGAAAAAAAAGGAAGACAAAACTTGGTTTAATATATTAAATTCCAAAAGCCCTCAAGCTGCTATAGCTGGCAGCTGGATATATCATTAGCAGTGTAGACCAGATTAACTGGGCAGATTGATTAGACTATTAATCCTTATCTAATGTCATCTACTATGGGGAGACTTAACCAAGAGACCATATCTGCCCCTTGGTTTTCTTTTGGTTAAATGAAGATTGTTTTTAGCTTCAAAACTTAGTCTGGATGTTTATTGCATGTTTTGTTCAACCTTAGGGTCCTTTGGGAGAGAAGGGTCAATCAGGTGACCCAGGAGAACCAGGGGAAATGGTGAGTGACTGATGGGGGAGATGCCACTGAAGCTGAAATTGGGATAGGGTGTTTGAGTGTGATTCTATTTGCCAACTTTTCAATGAGAAAAAAGATGTTATTTCCTAGCGTGTAGCAGATGACTCAGGTCCAATGGGTATAGTGTACTCCTGATAGCAGTTGGAGACGGATCAGATTTCAATCTGACGTCAGTCCTAGTACATATACCCATGCAGGAAGTGCAGCTCTTCAGTATTTTCCGTCTCCATAGCAGTTCGGGACTCTATGCACGCTAGCACAGTGTTAGAGTAATTTAGCAAAGAAAACCAAAACAAGAAGAAATTTTATCTCTACAGAAGAGCCCCGCTCTCCTGCAGTGACACACATTGGGTCCCTCCCCCATTGAGAAATCCCGAGGTGATTTCCGCGATCCCTCAGAGGTAAGCCTCGGTCCGGCAGCCTACCCTTGGTGGGGACCTAGCCCCCAACATCGTGTGAGGCTGAGAGGCAGCGGGTGCAACTTCGAGCGCGGTGGTGAAGGTATTTTCCCTCTCCCCCCGCAGCTGGAGACCGCCCGGAACGAGACCGGGAAGCGCCGAGACAAGGTAAGGTAGAAATCTATTTAAAAGTCTCCGGTCTCCGAAGCTCGAGGAGTCGCACAGGTCACCAGCCGGGACCAGTGCCACCGGGTTGATCTGCCCTAGCAGGGCTAGACCCCTGTCAGATCTGAGGGTCCTCCCACATGGAGACCCTCCGAGGTGGTCGCCATATTGTCCGCGTGGTCGCTGCGTGTCGCATGGTTGTGCGCACAATGTCGTGTGCCCAAGTACCGTGTGCACAAGCGACACGCATAGCCACGTGCTTACTGTGCCGGGCACATAACTTCGATCTGTGCGCACAACAGCGCGCACATCTCCCTGAGTGCGTACCAATCCTACGCGCACAACTTCGACGCACCAGAGTGCATAACTAAGCCACCCAGGCCCTGTATTTTATGCGCACAAGCCATGGCACCACCGGAAAAGAAGCTCAAGGCTCAGGGCCTTTGCTCAGCATGCCACATTAGAGCTGCACAGCATGAGGACGCCACGGCCCTGTGTATACAGTGCGAGGAGGTCCTGGGGGATCCAGCCCATGGCCCATCCCAGCCAGTACTGGGTTCCAGCTTCTTGAAAAGTACGCCGGACATAGCGTCCCCAGTGGGACCCTCCCTCAAACGGGGCTCCCCAGGGACACAGCGCCTCTTAATTTGGACCCAGTATCTATCTCCTGGGTGGAATTCTTCAAAGGTCTGCATACCTTCGTCCACATGCAACCGGGGCCTCCGATAATACGGCCACAACCTCTGCCAGAGGACCTCAACATCCCGGGACCCTCTATGCCCAGGGAAGCCCCACCTTCGGGGACACGGACAACTCAGATGAGGAATCAGAACCCCTGGAGGAAGGGGAACTCCCCCCGGGGACAGAGCCCCACCGAACCATGAGGTGCTTCTTCACCAAGGACGAGCTTCCAGACTTGGTCACACACAGCTTGAAAGAGCTCGCTATCCTGGGCACAAGTTCCTCAGGGGGAACCTAAGACAAATCCCCTCGTATAAGGACTCCATCAGACCTCCCGTCATTTCCCACTACTACAAGCCGTCCAGCAGCTAATTGACCTGGAATGGGATGCCCCGGAGACTACGTTCAAAGGGGGGCGTGCCCTGGCAGCCATGTACCCTCTGGACCCAGCTGCCAAAGATCTCCTGGCATGTCCGAAAGTGGATGCCATGGTCTGCGCGGTCTCGAAGCGCACTACTATCCCAGTTGAGGGAGGAGCAGCACTCAAGGATGCTCAAGACAGACGTCTGGAATCCATCCTCAAACAGTCTTTTGACGTCTCCGCTATGTCTGTACAGATCGTGGCCTGTTGTGTCGTGGTGACACGCGCCTGCTTATCACAGACCAGGAACAACACTCCTGGGGAAGCCCTGGAACCAGCAGTATCATTCCTCACGGATGCCGCTTCTGATCTGGTGCGCACCGCAGCTAGAGGAGTGTCATCAGCCGTGGTAGCCAGGAGACAACTCTGGCTCCAAAGCTGGTCGGCCGACGCATCTTCCAAAACGAGACTCACAAGGATGTCTCCCTTCAAGTCTCCCTTCAAGGGAACCCTCCTGTTCAGAAGCGAACTAGAGAAGCTAGCCAACAAACGGGGCAAATCCTCACTGCCGCGGCTACCGGAGGTCAGGAATGAGAGAAACCAGCGACCCTTCCCCCGAACTTCCAGTGGCAGAGGATCACAGTGCTTCAACCCATACAGAAGCACATATCAAGCGGCTCACCCCGCAGGCAGGAGCCAGTCCTTTCGGAACAAGCACAACAAAAGGGGAGCAGCTGGGGCCCAGGCCCCAGCTGCACCCCTCAATGAAAATCAGCTGACCTGTCCAAAGGAAGAAGCCATAGGGGGCAGACTTGTCCTATTCTACCAAAGATGGGTCGAGATTCCTTCGGACAAGTGGGTCCTAGCCATCATTCGAGAGGGATATTACCTGGATTTCCACCACCTCCCTCCGGACAAGTTTGTGGAATCCCCCTGCCACGACCCTTCCAAGAGGATTGCAGTGGAAGCTACACTGACCAGATTGCTAGCCTTAGAGGCTATAACACCAGTGCCCACACAACAAATAAATACTGGACATTATTCCATCTATTTTATCATTCCCAAGAAAGAAGGAACGTTCCAGCCCATCCTGGACCTCAAGTCAGTCAACCGCCACCTGAAGATTCCTCGCTTCTGCATGGAAACCCTACGCTCGGTAATAAGGGCGATACAACTGGGGGAGTTCCTTACATCCCTGGATCTCTTCGGAAGCCTACCTACACATTCCAATCCATCAAGAGCATCAGCGTTTTCTACGCTTCACAATCCTGGACCATCACTACCAGGTCTGGGCACTACCATTCGGGTTAGCCACAGCACCCCAGACGTTCACCAAGATCATGGCGGTAGTGGCAGCAACACTGAGGAAGGAAGGAATCCTCGTACACCCTTATCTAGACGATTGGCTGATCAGGGCGAAATCCCCAGAGGAAAGTCACCAGGCGACCAACAGAGTCAAAACTCTACTGGAGAGCCTCGGGTGGGTGGTCAACACAAACAAGAGCTGTCTGCAGCCCTCCCAATCTCTAGAATACTTGAGAGTCCGGTTCGACACCAAACAAGACAAGGTCATCCTGACACCGACAAGGAGATCAAAACTGATGACCCAGTTGTGAACCCTGTTGAGTGAGCTTCATCCTACGGCATGGGACTACCTCCAAGTCCTTGGTCTCATGGCATCCACACTGGAAGTAGTGCCATGGGCAAGAGCTCACATGTGCCTACAGCACTCACTACTATCACGATGGAATCCGCTGTCCCAGAACTACACCATACGTCTTCAGCTCCTGGACAAAGTTCGGATCCAACTACGATGGTGGCTACAAGAAGGCCATCTGAGCCAGGAAGTGAGACTATCCTCACCAACCTGGATCCTGCTCACCACAGACGCCAGCCTACGAGGATGGGGAGCACACTGCCAGGAGCTAACCAGCCAGGGGCAATGGAACAAAGAAGAGTCGGGATGGAACATCAATCACTTAGAAGCCCAGGCAGTCAGACTAGCCTGCCTACGGTTTGGTCACAGACTCCGAGACAAATCAGTCAGAGTAATGTCGGACAACGCCACAACAGTGGCCTACATCAACCATCAGGGAGGAACCAGAAGCCAACAGGTGTCTCTGGAAATAGACCCCTAATGTTCTGGGCGGAAGCGAACCTTCAAGAGATCTCGGCCATCCACATCGCAGGGAAAGACAACGTCGCTGCGTATTACCTCAGCAGAGAAAGTCTAGACCTAGGAGAATGGAGGCTGTCGACCACAGCATTCCAATTGATAGTAAACATTGGGGAACACCAACCATGGACCTCCTGGCAAACCGGTCCAACGCCCAAGTGCCCAGCTTCTTCAGCCGCAGGCGGGAACCTCAGTCCCAGGGAGTCGATGCCCTGGTACAGACATGGCCACAGGAAACTCTATTATATGCCTTCCCACCATGGCCCCTATTGGTCACAATCATCCACATGATAGAACACCAAAAGGGACCAGTACTTCTAGTGGCCCCGGACTGGCCAAGACGACTGTGGTACGCAGACATGCGAAGGCTCCTGACAGGGAGCCCCCTCCCGCTACCGCCACACAGGGACCTGCTCCA
The DNA here is from genome assembly GCF_901001135.1 of Rhinatrema bivittatum. Lineage (NCBI taxonomy): Eukaryota > Metazoa > Chordata > Amphibia > Gymnophiona > Rhinatrematidae > Rhinatrema > Rhinatrema bivittatum. The sequence goes on along the minus strand of NC_042622.1, from coordinate 130,139,333 downwards.
ACATGGGCCGATCCTCCACGAGGATCCAGCTTGATTCTCTCTTGCGGCCTGGACATTGAGAGGACTCGCCCGAGGAAGAGCGGCTAATTGGGGGCAGTAATTGACACCCTGCTCCAAGCATGCAAGTTCTCCACATCCCTAACATACATAAGGATTTGGAGAATATTCGAAGCCTGGTGTGAGGACCGCAACATTATTCCTCGAGCAGTCAAAATTCCTGCGATTTTGGAATTTCTGCAGAATGGACTACAGAAGGGATTGTTTCTCCATCAAGGTACAGGTGGCCGCATTGTCATGCTACGGAACCAAGAGTGAGAGTGGCAGCCTAGCCTCTCACCTGGATGTCTCCAGCTTTCTGAAAGGAGTCAAGCAGATCTGACCACCCCTAAAGTGGCCGGTGCCTCTTTGGAACCTCAACCTGGTCCTAGATTTCTTAGCAAGAGCCTCCTTCAGACCTCTTCGCGGCCTGTCTCTCCGACTATTAACATTGAAGACAGCCTTCCCGGCGGTAGTCTGTTCGGCCCATCGTATCTCTGAGCTACAAGTACTGTCTTGCCGGGAACCGTTCCTCAGACTCACCCCAGGAACCATCCAGTTACGCACGGTCCCGTCCTTCCTTCCCAAAGTGGTTTTCTCACTTCCATCTCAACCAAACCATCTCACTACCATCACCAGATGAGCATAAGAAATCAGAAGAGTCTCACAGTCTACGCCACCTCAACATCGGCAGATTCCTAGTCCGATACCTGGAAAAGTTGGAATCCATACGAAAGACAGACCATTTGTTCGTCCTTCACAGTGGGAAGAAGCAAGGGGAAGCGGCCTCGCGAGCAACCATAGCCCGCTGGATCAAAGAAGTCATCAAGGCGGCCTACATAGAAGCAGGCAAGCCACCGCCTTTACAAGTCAAGGCCCATTCCACTAAAGCCCAGGCAGTGTCCTGGGCAGAAACCAAGATGCTGTCACCCGCCAAGATCTGTCAGGCGGCGACATGGTCCTCCATCCACACCTTCTCCAGGTTTTACCGCCTGGATGTTCAGGCTCAAGAGGACACAGCATTTGCAAGGGCAGTACTAAGTGGGCCACGGGCAGCCTCCCACCCGGTTTGGGAGTAGCTTTTATACATCCCATTGGTCCTGAGATCATCTGCTACATGCTAAGAAATGGAGAAATTACTTACCTGATAATTTCGTTTTCCTTAGTGTAGACAGATGGACTCAGCATTCCACCGACGGCTGCCGTTATTCATGGAATTCTCGGGTGACATCCCCGAGAGCGAGTGATTCACGGTAAGCCATGCTTTCCTCCAACTAGGACACCCATCCTACCGGGTGTCGACGTTTCTCGGTTGAGGGCACTGGTGGTCTCCAGCTATAACCAATTCAACCAGTTCAAATTAATCAAGTTAACCAAGTTATAAAGTTAATCAAGTTATACAAGTTATTCAAGTTATTCAGTCATGCATATATTCACAACTGCACTTCCTGCAGGGGTATATGTACTAGGGCTGACGTCAGATTGAAATCTGATCCATCTCCAACTGCTATCAAGAGTACACTATACCCATTGGTCCAGAGTCCATCTGTCTACATTAAGGAAAACAAAATTATCAGGTAAGTAATTTCTCCAATAGTATGAACTGCTGCAGTTAGTACCTAATGCCAGTTGCTAACCTTGAGGTTCACCAATTCTGCCATGAAAAAATGGGAGAGAATGTGCAAGCTGGAGGTCAATATTGAAAGTGGTTTGTCTGGCTATGTCCCAGACTTAGCCAGACAAACCACAGGATTTAAAATCCTGTTGGTCTGACCACACTGGACTTAGCCAGTTAACATTTTCTCTGGCTAACAAGTTAGCCTGACAAGTTTGGGGCGGGGATAATTACCTGGCTACATAAGCTGGATAAATGCCAATTTTCAGCATTATCTGGTTGTTATAACTGGATAACTTTAGGTCTACCAAAGAGCAGTCTTAAAGTTAGCTGGATGAACTTATCTGGCTAACTTTGATACAGCTGGGTATATGCAATGGTGCAGTTGTGCTGATAAATATTCCAGTAAAGTTCCAGATAAACTTATCCGGCTAACTTTGCTAGCTGGCTGGTGGCTGAAAATGGACCTCTTGAAATCACATTGAAATTTCTTCATTGGGCAGTTCCAGTCATACCCACTCACACTTTGACAAATATAGTTCTACTGTGAGTGTAGAGGAGGAAGCAGGTGAAGGGTATTGGGCCCATTTCAGTAACTAGTACATAAAATTTCATTGGTCATGAGTTTGAGTAACAACTTCTTATGATGCTGACATTTTTCTTTTATTGCTTACAGGGACCCATGGGACAGCCAGGTCAAGAGGGCAGAAATGGTATAAAAGGAGAAAAGGTATTCCTGCTCTTAAACTCTTATCCATGTAGCTAGTTGAGAGTTAGAACTGCACAAAAGGTATTGTATCTTAGAAGTTTAGTTGTAATACTGAAACAGCCTTGGAACGTATGAATGATTTTTTTCCCCAAAGGTACTAAATGTAGAAACTGTTTCATGTACATAATTCACTGGTGCCATATTTGGGAAGAGATAATTCTCATAGATCCCTCAAACAAAATTTTCGACACTGGGAGTAATAGTCCCTGGCTGGATTGTAAATTTATCTAGCTAACTTTGGAGGGATATTCAGTGGTGTAGCCATACTATTGAATATAACTGGCTATCTTAAAATTAATTTTATCCAGCTATCTTTAGAACTACTCTATGGCATGACCAGAGTTAGCCAGATAAGATATCCAGCTAACTTAACTTCACCCCAGAACGCCCCTATGTAATCCATCTAAAGTTTGGCTGGGTAATAAGTTATCCAGCTAAACTTTAGATGGATAAGTGGGGGGAAATATTGAAAAGTCTGCATTTAGCCAGATATTAAACCTACTTTGTTTATAGAATTAACCAATTTAACAGCGGCAGTGTTTGTGCAAGGTTTGGCAGCAGCTGGATGTCTGGGACAGCTGTTTACATTTGGCACCAAATAGTAGGGATGTGCATTCGTTTGTGACGAAATAGAGATGATATTTCCTATTTTGTTGCGTTTCGGGGGGGGGTGAAGAAACGATAAGAAAACCCAAGAAATTTCGTGAGGTTTTCTTATCATTTTTGGGGGGGGGGAAAAGGGCACATTAAAAAAAAAAAAAAAAAAAAACCAAACCCACCCCAACCCTTCAAGTTTAATTAATTGCAACCCTCCACCCTCCTGACCCCCCAAGACTTTCCCGACCCCCCCCCCCCTCAAGAGTTACCGAAAGTCCCTGGTGGTCCAGCAGGGTCCCGGGAGCAATCTCCCCCTCTTGGGCTGTCGGCTGCCACTAATCAAAGTGACACCTATGGCCCTTTCCCCTTACCGTGTGACAGGGGCTATCGGTGCCATTGGTCGGCCCCTGTCACATGGTAGGAGCAATGGATGGCCCGTGCCATTTGGGGGCAGCCGAAACAAAATCAGCCCGAACCGCGGGAAAACAAATTTCCCGTGGCAGGTCGATAACAAAGGCCGAACCAAAAGGTTTGGCCGAATCACATTACTACCAAATAGGTGTAATGGGTGTCATTTCAGTAGTGTGCAATAAGCAAAGAGAGGCAATTTTCAAAGCCATTTTTGTGGGTAAATAGTGATTTATGTTTGTAAAGTGGCTGTATGAAAATTGCCCTTCCTCAATGTGGCTACAAGTGTGCATGGTGTTCCACACTGCACACACCTTTAGCCACACTTAGAGGAGGTTTTCCATGGGTGTGTATAGCTCAGTGGAGAAAAATAATGCACGTAGGTGGCATTTTGAACTCTACATGCATTATTTTTCAGAAAAAAAGGTTCAGCACAAAAAGACATTTTAAATGTCCATAGGTATTTTGTAACCCTTGCAAATTGCAAAGTGAAAGTACACATGTGCTTTAGCTGTGATAGCTCATGTACTTAATCCCAAGGCAAATGGTTTGAAAATTGCCCTCTCTGGGGGAAATTTTCAAACCGATTTACCTAGGTAAACTAACTGAAAATTGTCATCCCTCAATGTGGCTAAAACTATGTGTGCAGTTCCACAGCATGCATACTATTAATTAGATTGGGAGGTAGTATTCCTAAGGGCTTATTCTAAAAATAATGTGCATAGATTGAAGTTCCAAATCTATGCACATTATATTCCAGCAAAATTTTGCCCATACCAAAAGTAAGTTTGAAAGTCAATATCTGCTGCAATACTTTGAAATTTGGTGCAAAATTTGTGGGTAAAAGGTTCTATTGGACTTTGCATCAAAACATGCAGTTTGAACATTTGTACCCAATTTTATCACACAACAAGGACTTTTGACCTGGCTATTACTTCCATTGTGTTGGCTGGTATGAATCCAAAGTTGTTTAACCTAACCTTAGAATGCAATCTCTTACATGGAGTAGTTCTGAGACAAAATTATGCAGCAAAGTTATATATTACCAAAGGGTACTTCATCTGATAAGAAGTATGTTAATATTCTATCACTCTCTCCCCCACCCCATGTAATTCCTCTTATGTGTTTCTTCCATTATCATTTGTCTGTTCACACAGGGTGACACAGGAAATGATGGTATTCTTGGCATCCCGGGGAATCCTGGCCGAAGAGTAAGCTTAGTTTTATAATTGCCATCTCCCCCCATCTAGTTGGACCTTGGTGAACTTATTTGCTGCTCCCCACTTTAGCTGGTTTTATGGTAGCATATCCCAATTCCCACAGCGAAAGGCTGCCAAGGATGGGATCTGAAAATGCTGAACAAAAGAGAGTACAGCCATATGAATTGTTGAAATATCCAAACAGTATGCTGTCATACAGGCCGATACAGTACAGTGCGCTCCGACGGAGCGCACTGTTAACCTGCCATTGGACGCGCATTTTCCCTTACCCCTTATTCAGTAAGGGGCGGAAAACGCGCGTCCAACCCGCCGAACCTAATAGCGCCCTCAACATGCAAATGCATGTTGATGGCCCTATTAGGTATTCCCGCACGATTCAGAAAGTAAAATGTGTAGCCAAGCCGCACACTTTACTTTCAGAAATTAGCGCCTACCCAAAGGTAGGCGCTAATTTCTTCGGGCACTGGGAAAGTGCACAGAAAAGCAGTAAAAACTGCTTTTCTGTGCACCCTCCGACTTAATATCATGGCGATATTAAGTCGGAGGTCCCGAAAGGTAAAAAAAGTAAAAAAATTAAAAAAAATTTTGAAGTCGGCCAGCGGCTGTCGGGTCGAAAACCGGACACTCAATTTTGCCGGCGTCTGGTTTCCGAGTCTGTGGCTGTCAGCGGGCTCGAGAACCGACGCCGGCAAAATTGAGTGTCGGCTGTCAAACCCGCTGACAGTCGCCACTCCGGGCCAAAAGGAAGCGCTAGGGATGCGCTAGTGTCCCTAGCACCTCCTTTTGCCCATTTCTACCGCCTGACCTAATTTAAATACTGAATCGCGCGCACAGGCGAGTGGCCTGTATGCGCGCCAGGAGAGCGGGTGTTCGCCTGCTCTCCCGCGGACTTTACTGAATCGGCCCGATACTGAGGTACATTTCCAATCTCCTTGCAATTTCATACCCTGTCATACTGGAGGACATTTTCAGTCCCCTTGCAATTTCACATGCTGTTTACTTAGGGATGTTTTCAGTCCCCTTGCATAAATTGCAAAGTACCTGCTGATCTGCAAGCATATTTTCAAAGGAAAATGCAGTGCAGTATTTCTGTTTGAAAATGTCTGGAGTTTGCAAGTGCAGTGTTCCACCCATCCATCTTCACCACCAGAAAGTACATGTGGGTAGTTAAAAATAATCTCCCTATGAGTATTTTTGCTCTAATAGCTACTGCACCTCCCCTTTTTCCCCACACTAGGGGGGAAGGAGAGGAGGAATTTTGAAAGGAGCTTTTTGTGTGACTAAATACCCATTTTCCCATGGAGAATCCCTGTGAAAATTGCCCCTACTATAGATAAAATGATGATGATAAAGTATTCTTCTGCAACTGAATAGCAATCATTAATTTTGCTGTACTAGATTGGGAACATTTGCTTTAGTTAGTTAATGAGGTTTAAGTTTGAAAAATCTGTAGCATGTCTGAATAGCAAGCACTTAGGTCAGAGGTTCCCAAACCTGTCCTGGAGGACCCCCTATCCAGTCGGGTTTTCAGGATATCCACAATGAATATGCATGAAAAATTTGCATGCTATGGAGGCAGTGCTTGTAAATTTATCTCATGCATATTCGATGTGGATATCCTGAAAACCCGACTGGCTGGGGGTCCTCCAGGACAGGTTTGGGAACCTCTGACCTAAGTGCTTGATGATGTGTTTATAGGGCACACTGTATCTTCCTGTTTGCTCCTATCAAGGATTCTCATTTGCAGTCTAGGCAAAACTGGTAAACAGCTCATCATGGGTTAACATTACCAAGATTTAACCCAGCTTTCAAGAGAATCTTTTAGAATAAAACCCATATGGAAGATCACCTGTCATTAAAGACCACTTGATATTGAAAACCACTAATGCCATAAAAATTATAAATTCATGGTGCAGTAAATGTCCTGGACAGATAAGTTTTAACATAGTAAAGAGGTGGGACATGTTTTTCCATTCACCTTCTTCCTGGTTGTCCTGCGTTTCATGCTGGAGATTTGTCTTAAAGTTTGCCTTTTTTTCAGTCCCCATCTCACCACTTTGTATTCTGGTATCCTGTTACCTTGAGCACAGTCTTTCTTACAGAACAAGCAGGATGGTAGTCCTCACATATGGGTGACATCATCAGGATGGAGCCCAATCACGGAACACTTTTGTCAAAGTTTCTAGAGCTGTGACTGGCACCTACTGAGCATGCCCAGCAATGCACTGACCCTGTATCCAGCAGGGATCCCCCCTTCAGTCTTCTTTTTTCCGCGCAGCAGTAGCCACGCGGGTTAAGGAGCTCTCCTGATATTCCTGACAGGAATTTTCCTCACGGAACTTCTTTCAAAATTTAAAATAAATTCTACCCCATAGGGGTCCCCCTATCAATATCCATACTCCGCGGTCGAAAAGTAAGGTTTTACCCTTGTTGCGGTCGATTCCCATCGAGTTATCCCTTTGGGGCCTACCAGCCATCGACCGCACCATGGCTAAATTTTTGTCGAAGTCATGGCATCGGGTTTTCGTCAGTGCCCCGACTGTACTCGAACAATGTCCATCACTGACCCGCACGGGGTTTGTGATATGTGTTTGGGGTTCAACTATGATGTCCTAACTTGCACCAAATGTGCACAAATGACACCGAAGGGCCATAAGGCTCATTTAGAGAAAATGGAGTTTCTCTTTCACTCAAAAACCTCGACTCCATCAATAGCTTCAACTTCGTCTGAGCTGGTGCCATCAACCTCTCGCCAGCACCGGGACACTGCTGCTGCCCGACTGGCATCGACTATTCCAAAGGTGTCGATTTCCTTCTTGCCTCCTCAAGAAAAGGACCCAGGAGATCATCGTGAAAGACGTCGACACCGTCATCGCAAGGCTCAGTTCACCGATCCAGGCAAGCCCTCGGCGTCGACAGAGCCACCGACAAAGAAGCCCTGACAAGAAAAGGCCCCATTCTCTTCTGTAATCGGGTCACCGAGGCGTTCCCCCACCTTCAGTGGTGCCGGGATCTGTGATTCCACCTTCACCGGTGGACCCTCTGGCTACGCCAGTGCTGCCCCTTACTCCGGTGCTGGGGTTTCATGCCCCAGGCGTCCGCAAGGAATTGGATCGGATGATCCAAGAGGCCATCGGTAAAGCAGTTCAGGGCTTCCAACTTGCATCGACACCGATACTGGTCCCCAAGCCGGTCACCAATCCGATTCCCGTAGTGCTCGCACCGCTACTGGTAGACTGGATGCGTTGATCAGTGCCCTTCCATCGATGGAACCGAGAGAACCGGTGGGTCCGGTGCATTCCACACCAATTCCATTGTCATTGGATGATGAGGAAACACTGATACCCATTCTACCGTCTGGGACTTTACCACTGACTCGTCCATCGATGTCACCGAAACCTTCGGTGCCTCCATCAATGCCATCAGTTCCTCCATCGATGCTGTCGATGCCTCCTTCGATGTTGTCGGTGCCACCTCCGATGCCTAGGCCTGGTCCTTCAGGATTAGCACCATTTCTCCCCGCTGGAGACCGGCTAGGTGCTGGAGATCAGCCCTATGATCCTTGGACCGATGATTCATCCCAAGATACAGATGATCTACCATCAGAGCCCTCTCCCCCAGATGAAAGACGATGTTCTCCACCAGAAGATCTGTCTTTTATTAATTTCATCAAGGAAATGTCTGAAACCATTCCTTTTTCAACTTCAGACAGAAGAGGACTCTAGGCACAAGATGCTGGAAGTACTCCAATTTCTAGATGCTCCTAAGGAAATCATATATCTATTCATGAAATCCTGCTTGATCTCCTGAAGAGAAACCGGGAACACCCATGTTCGGTTCCACCTGTCAACCGCAAGACAGATGCCACCTATCATGTGCAGCCAGCTCCTGGGTTCCAAAAGTCACAGTTGGATCATCACTCTGTTGTTGTTGAATCAGCCCAGAAGAAGGCACGACGTTCAAAACTTCATTCCTCCATACCTCAAGGGAAGGAACAAAAATCCCTGGATGCTTTTGGCAGGCATGTCTTCCATGGCTCAATGCTCATATCTCGCATTGCCTCTTACCAGTTATACATGACCCAGTATAACAGGGACCTTTTTAAGAGGATCCAGGATTTCTCTGATTCTTTACCAGAGCAACTCCAGGCTCAACTTCATACTCTGGCTTAAAAAGATCTGGATGCTGGAAAGCACGAGGTCTGCGCTGTGTATGATATCTTTGACACTGCCTCTAGAGTGTCTACAGCGGGAATTAGTGCAAGAAGATGGGTCTGGCTGAAATCCTCGGACTTAAGACCAGAAGTCTAAGACAGGTTAGCAGATCTACCCTGTGTGGGTGATAATCTCTTCGGGGAAAAGATCCGAGAGACTGAGGCGCAGTTGAAGGACCACCATGAAACACTGTGCCAGCTTTCTTCTGTTCCGTCTGAATTTCCTTCCGCCCCTAAGAGAACTTTCAGGTGTGACTCTAAGCGGCCGGCCTACAAGCCAAGGAAATTTTATCCTCCGGCTTCTAGAGGACGCCCTTCCAGACCTTACCAAAAAGGTCAATCCAGGCAGACTCGGCCTCAAAAGTCTCAGCCAGCTTCTCAGCCTGGACCAGCGTCAGAGTTTTGACTCCTTCCTAGAGAGTGTAAGCCAATCTCTTCTTCCTTCCATACCGGGCAGCGGTCGGCTCTGCCACTTCAACAGCGTTTGGCATACCCACTGGTCTGTGGTGACTGTATGTGCAGTAGTCACTCAGGGTTACCACCTAAATTTCCTGACTGTTCCAGCGGACTCTCCGCCTTGGCTGACGTGGGGTCGTCTGACCACTCTCCCTTGCTCGAACAGGAGGTCTCATCCCTCCTCAAATTCCAAGCAATAGAACCAGTGCCCCTCTCCCAGCAGGGGCAAGGGTTTTATTCCCGGTATTTTCAAATACCAAAAAAGTCAGGTGGCGTACGCCTGATACTGGACCTCCACGCCCTAAACAAATTTTTGTAGAGAGAAAAATTCAAAATGGTAACCTTGGGCTCTCTACTTCCTCTTCCTCTAAGAGATTGGCTATGCTCTCTAGATCTCCAAGACACTTACACACACATCTCAATTACTCCATCTCATAGCAAGTACCTGCGATTCCTGGTCGGCCCTCGTCACTTCCATTACCAGGACTACCATTCGGCTTAGCGTCCGTTCCATGAGTATTCACCAAGTGCCTGGTGGTGGTCGCAGCCTTCCTCAGGAATCAGGGTGTGCATGTCTACCCTTATCTCGATGATTGGTTGATAAGTGCTCTGACTCAGCAGGGCGCACTAGCCTCCCCGCATCTCACTATCCACACCCTGATCTCCTTAGGGTTTCTAATCAACTATCCCAAATCCAAGATAGTTCCATCCCAAACCCTACCCTTTATAAGGGCTGACCTAAATACTATACAGGTGAAAGCCTTTCTCCCCCAGGATCGCGCTTTCACCATAGCATCTCTGGCGCATCACCTACAGACTCAAGTATCTTCAACTGCTCGTCACTTCCGCATACTGCTGGGTCACATGGTGTCCTCAGTGCAGGTCACTCCGATGGCTCGCCTAGCCATGAGAGTGATGCAGTGGACCTTAAAATACCAGTGGATTCAAGCTTGTCAGCCAATGTCCAGCATTATCCAGGTTACCAAACAGCTCTGCCTGTCACTAGCCTAGTGGATACACCACTCCAATCTCATTCAAGGCCTTCCATTTCAGGTTCCAGAACCTCAAATTACCTTAAGAACAGACACATCCAACCTCGGGTGGGGTGCACATGTAGGCGACCTGCAGATTCAGGGAACCTGGTCTCTAGAGGAAGCCAAACACAAGATAAATTTCCTGGAGCTACGGGCGATCAGATATGCTCTCAAGGCTTTTCAGGATTGCCTATCAAACAAAGCCATCCTGATTCAAACCGACAATCAGGTTGCGATGTGGTACATCAACAAACAAGGGGGAACGGGCTCCTACCTCCTGTGTCAGGAAGCTGCACAGATATGAGCAAGGGCCCTTTCCCACTCGATGTACCTCAAAGCAACCTACTTGCCGGGAGTGGACAATCTTTTGGCAGACAAGCTGAGTCGCACTTTTCATCCGCATGAGTGGTCTCTCAACCCCATGATAGCAGACACGATATTCCAATGCTGGGGTTACCCTTGCATAGACCTCTTTGCGTTTGTCCACAACCACAAAGTAGACAACTTCTGCTCTCTCATTCGCAGTCACCACTCGTAACCAAGAGATGCCTTCGCCCTCTCCTGGGCCAGCAGTCTCCTTTATGCGTACCCTCCACTTCCTCTCATTTCACAGACTCTCGTGAAGCTCCAGCAGGACAAGGGATTAATGATCCTGATAGCTTCTCACTGGCCATGCCAGGTGTGGTTTCCAATCCTCCAGGACCTATCAGTACACTGGCACATTCCTCTGGGGAAGATCCCCTTCTAATAACTCAGAACGAAGGGTTTCTGCGGCACACCAACCTCCAGGCTCTGTCTCTGACTGCCTAGATGTTGAAAGGTTAATACTCCAACCTCTTAACCTTTCAGAGTCGGTATCCCGAGTTCTGGTGGCTTCACGAAAGCCTTCAATGAGAAGATCTTATCGCTCTAAATGGAAGAGGTTTACGGTCTGGTGCACTTCCATGTCCATAGACCCCTTCACTTGTTCCACTGCAAGGTTCCTAGACTATCTCTGGCACCTGTCAGAGTTAGGCCTAAAAACTTCCTCTATCAGAGTGCATGTTAGTGCAGTGTCTGCGTACCATTAGGGTATAGGAGATGTCTCCATTTCAACACAACCCTTAGTATCACGTTTCATGAGAGGCTTGCTCCAAAAACCTCCACTGCGCCCTCCTGCCCCTGCTTGGGACCTTAATGTGGTTTTGGGACGGCTCATGAAACCTCCGTTTGAGCCTCTCCACTCCTGTGATCTCCGCTATCTCACCTGGAAGGTAGTTTTTTTCCTTGCAATCATGTCTGCTCACCGAGTTAATGAATTACAGGCATTTGTTACCTACCCACCTTACACTAAAATTCTGCATGACAGGGTAGTGCTCCGCACTCACTCTAAATTTTTGCAGAAGGTAGTGTCAGAATTTCAAATTAATCAATCTATTATCCTACCTACCTCTTTTCCCAGGCCCCAGTCGAACCCAGGAGAACAGGCTCTGCATTCTTTGGACTGCAAAAGTGCTCTAGCTTTCTATCTGGACCACACGTCGGCCCACAGGAAATCCACTCAATTGTTTGTTTCTTTTGATACTATCAAATTGGGAAATCCTGTGAGAAAGCAGACCCTCTCCTCCTGGTTGGCAGAATGCATTTCTTTTTGCTACTAGCAAGCAGGCATTCCACTACAAGACCGTGTAAAAGCACACTCGGTCAGGGCCATGGCGACATCAGTAGCGCACCTCTGTTCGGTGCCGCTTGCTGATATTTGTAAGGCTGCTACCTGGAGTTCTCTCCATACTTTCGCAGCCCATTATTGCTTAGATAAGGCTGGCAGACAGGATTCCATCTTTGGCCAGTCTATTCTACGCAACCTGTTTTCAGCTTAACTTCCCAACATCCTTCCACTGACCCGTTCAGGATGCCCTCCTAACCAAATTTCCACCCCTGTTGTTGTGCCTGTTGCACGTCTTTGGGTCATTTGGTGCTTTGTTCGGGCATCCTCAGCTCGGTACTCACCCATATGTGAGGACTACCTTCCTGCTTGTCCTGTGAGAAAGCAGAGTTGCTTACCTGTAACAGGTGTTCTCACATGACAGCAGGATGTTAGTCCTCACGAAACCTGCCCGCCACCCCACGGAGTTGGGTTCATTTACGTTTTCTTATTTTATTTCTCGCACGTACTTTTACTATAAGATGAGACTGAAGGGGGACCCCTGCTGGATGCAGGGTCAGTGCATTGTTGGGCATGCCCAGTAGGTGCCAGTCAAAGTTCTAGAAACTTTGACAAAAGTGTTCCATGATTGGGCTCCATCCTGATGATGTCACCCATATGTGAAGACTAACATCCTGCTGTCCTGTGAGAATGCCTGTAACAGGTAAGCAACTCTGCTTTATTTCAGACATCCTAATGAAAAATCCAATTTGCCTATGCTGCTGACAGATAGAAGGCAGCAGTATGGACACAAAACCTGAAACCAACCTTCCAACAGGGTTTCATTCACCTTATTTCCCCTTTGCTGTTCTCCTCCTTGAGTTTTGTAGGTAATCTCTACAATTCAGAGTAATGCAAAAGCAAATGGAGATCCCTGATGGATCATATGCGATTCTCTATCAACAAACAGGATTAAATCAGCCATGCAGAGTGGGTGATATCATTTGCAGTAACACAGACCCAGCTGTCAGAGCTCAGAAGTCTTTCTGAGCATGCCAGGGAGTTCCCACATGCAGTTGCTGCTTTCTGAACCCCCTCACTTTTAATTTGTCCAAGCTACTGCATGGACAGATTCCCAGTCTCTCTTAAATTTTTCTACATTTACACTTTTTGCTTAGATTTGCAAGTTTGCATATTTTTTTCATTGCTGCCTTGGCAGCCCCTCAGAAAGCACTTTTAAGTTCTACAAAAAAAAAAAGTAAATAAAGAAAAAAAAAGTATGTTGAATTCAAAGGCAATAAAACCCACATTTAGCAAATTCAAGGCCTATGGATGTGGATGCCAGACACCTATATCATGTGCTACCACTGCCTGGGCCCATACCACAAAGCCCTAAATTGCCCTAATTGCAGCAGAATCTTTCTGCAGGCATTTCAGCCCCATACCTTCGGTTAAGGCCTTGAAGCCTTGGTGTGAATACAGGCAGCGCATCAAATCCACCTCCATGACTGAGGCATCATCAGACTCCCAGCACATAGTAAACATCAGATGAGGAGCTCTCAGCACAGATAGCATCAACTTCTACAGCATCATGGACCACCATGGCACAGGGCAGATTATTCTTCCTGGGCGCTCTGGCACCATCACCACCAAAGATACTCTCAGTTACATTGGCACAGTATGTTCCCTTACTGCAGATCATGCAGGCCCAAGCGCCCGTCAGTTTAATCCACATGGAGCATTTCCATGCTAAGAAACATGCAATCATCCACAATGGAAAGCAGAGCCCTGGTACAAAGAGAAATAGTATTGGTGGTGATGGTACAGCCTGTCTCCAACCAGCACAGCACTTTGGTACAACCAGTGCTGAGCACATCCATGTCAAGTATGTCCTGGGCCCCTGTGCCTGCTCCACAAAGTTTTTCTTTTGTGCCATCTCTCACTGTGACACTCTTGAAGGAAGAAGCCATCTGGGTATCAGGAGGATATGTTCCCATCAACTCCAGCACAGAGGGTCTCTCCACAGATGGCAACCCAGCTGTCTGAGATAGTGAGAAATTTCTTTACCTCCTTACAATTTTAAATTGCAGTAAATCAAGATTGAAAATAAAATAAACTTACTTCCTGAGGATCAGAGAGAAAGGATAAAGCCTCTCCTATTCAGGATGGAGAAAAAAGTTTCACATACAGTGAGAAAGCGAGTCTCAAAGATGTCCAGGTATCTGCTCAGGGAGTTTTTCCAAGGAGAGTGAGTACACTCGATGTCATGGCTAGTTTCCCTTCCATCATGACTTCTCCCACTATGGTGCTGGCAGTCCAGCCCACTATGTCCAGGTGTCAGTACTTCTTGTACAAGTGGCCTTTTTATCAGTGGGGGCCCTTCTGCTCCTTCCTGAGGCAGTGAACCCCTCCTGCTCTTCTTCAGCAACTTCCCATTAGAGGTCAGCAGAGAGAAAGGTGACAGCCTAAAACTAAGCAACAACCACAGCCCAAGCCTGGGGCGAGTTTTTGACACCCTCAATACTCATCTCCACCTGTGGGGGGAAGGGTCCAGTCCTTCTTGCTGGAGTCAGACTGCATTACAAAAGACAAGTGGGTACTGAGAATTGTTGAATATAGTTTTCACTTGTGCTTCTCTCGTCCTCCTCCAAACCAGCAAATGGCGATATTCAATTCCAGTGCCACCCAGTCTGCTCAGCTACAGCTGGAAGTAACATCTTTTCTATATTCAAAGGCCACTGAGTCTGTTGCAATGTGGGAATGTGGCTTGGGGTTCTTTTTAATTCCCAAGAAGTTGGGTGGGCTAAGGCCTATCTTGGATCTAAGAAATTTGAACAAGTTACTGAATCAGAAAAGGTTTAAAATGAATTCACTCCAGATAATTTTACCATTCATTCAGCTGAAGGATTACTGTTCTGGATCTGAAGAATGCATATGCATACATCCCCATTCACTCCTGCCCATCAGAGATTCCTCAGGTTTGTTTTGTTTTATTTATTTATTTAAAAATTTCTTTTAGACCGATTTTAGAAATCAAAACAGTTCACAATATAACATTAAATAAAAGTAGTGAACAGAAATTTATTTATTTTATTTAAAATCTTTTCTATACCATCGCTAAGTTATATACCATCGCAACGGTTTACATGTAGGCACATAATAATGTAGGTAAAAGCGTACTATAGTACATTCTAACAGGTGCCGCCAGAGGTTCAGTTACAATAAATCATTAAAGACAATCAATTGTTTAGTGAAGTAGGTCATGACCGAGTGTACCAGAAGAGGTACTGTTCACGGGTAAAATTCATTATACACAGTGTTACAATTATGTTTATATTGATGTAGAGTTCATGGACTACTCTACTGCACATCCTAAGTGCTGTGCATCGGTGCTCTTCTGCCTGTTCCTGTCTATTTTCTATTCTCCCGTCTCTTTATAAAATGCTTGTTTAAAAAGCCATGTTTTTAAACTTTTCTTAAATGTTTTGAGATCTCTTTGTAATCTGATCTCTAGAAGCATTGTGTTCCAGATTGTGGGGCCTGCTAAAGATAAGGCCCTTTCTCTCACTTGGTTTAATCTTGCTGTTTTTACTGAAGGAATGGTTAAGAGTGCTTTATTTGCTGATCAAAGGTTTCTGTGTGGGACGTGTACCCGTAATGCTGTGTTTAGCCAGTCCCATTTTTCATCATGTATTAATTTGTGTATGGTACATAGGGTTTTGTATTTAATTCTGTGTTCAATAGGTAACCAATGTAGTTCCGCCAGGGTTTCAGTTATATGGTCCCGCCTCCTTTTTCCGGTTAGTATTCTAGCTGCTGTGTTTTGAAGTATTTGAAGTGGTCTTAATGTTGAATTTGGGAATCCTAGTAGAAGGGCATTGCAGTAGTCTGTGCTGGAGAAAACTAGTGCCTGTAGAACTGTTCGGAAATCAGTTAGTGTTAGTAATGGTTTTAGTTTTCTGAGTACCATGAGTTTTGCATAGCCTTCCTTTACTTTTAGTGATGTGTGCTGTTTTAGATTGATTTCCGGGTCCATTATTATTCCCAGGCTTCGTACTTTTTCAGCTAGTTCAATTTTCTGGTTGTCTTTGAGGATTATTGGAGTTTGGCTGATTTCAGTATTTTTCCGTTCTAAGTGTAGAAATTCTGTTTTATCAATATTAATCACAAGTTCCATTTGGTTTAGTAGTTGTCTTATAATGTTTAGGTACATGTTAGCTAGGTTTAGCGTTTTCTCTAATGTGTCTTCTATAGGTAGAATTAGTTGAATATCGTCAGCATAAATGTAATGTATGATTCCTAGTCCTGCAAGCAGATGACATAAGGGCAGCATGTATATGTTAAAGAGGGTTGCAGACAGGGCTGATCCCTGCGGTACTCCAGTTTTGAGATTGATTTTTTCTGATAATGTGTTGTTGATCTGGACTTGGAAAAATCTATTATTTAGATATGAACTGAACCAGTTTATTGTTTTGCCGTGTAATCCGATTTCTTCTAGACTATTTAGTAGTATTTTATGGTTTACTGTGTCGAAAGCTGTCGATAAGTCAAGCATTATTAAAATGTAGTGTTTACCGCTATCAAAACCTCTTGGAATGTTATCTGTTAGAGAAAGAAGTAGTGTCTCAGTGCTTTCGAAATTCGTATTGAGATGGATACAGTATGTTATTGTCAGGTGCTCAGCCAGCTGTTTCTGTACTGTTTTTTCTATTAGTTTAGCTATTAAGGGAAGATTTGATACTGGGCGGTAGTTGTTTAGGATAAGGGGGTCACTATATTTTTCTTTATGATTGGTTTTATAATTGCTCCTTTCAAGCAACAAATACATGAAATTAGTAAATATAAAATACATCATCAATAAAAACAACATAAAATATAAACATAGCTCTTTATAGGACAATACTTCATACTTAAAACAAGTATATTGATGAATGAAGCAAAATTATACAAAGCTTTCAGACTGCAACACTCAATTAAGTTCCTGTTAGCAGCTCCCTAAATGTACCCATTAAGATTCTCGCAACAGAATTCTGCAGCAATTGAAGGGGTTTGATGGTGTTATTTGGCACTCCAAGAAATAGAGTTGCAAAAACTTTATGCTGGCAAAGATCAAGGTTTGGAGTATTAACCTGAAGTTGTCTGGTTCTAAGAAAGGTATAACCTTCTCAAATTCTTAATTTGTTGTAGCTGGACTTAACTAAGTTTTTTTCCTGATGTTTCATTGAGAGTCTGGTGACTGATATACCCAGATCACATACCATTGTCTGAATTATTATCTCTTGGCTCTCAAAATGAAAGACTGATAGATCTTCAATCTTTATTTTCCTCAAAATGAGGATTATTTCAGTTTTTTTAATATTCAGGACTAAATCTATTATGATGTAACCATCTCAAAGTAGCAGTCATATATCTCTCTAATTTCTGTACTGCTACACTACCCCCCCCCCCCCGGCCAGCTCCTGCTTCTTCCCTCTCCTCAGCAACTATACCTCCCCCTCGCTACACTCCCTTACTCATCCTCCCCTTAGGATGCGCACTTTCGCTATACCCATAATCTACAACCGCCTGGCTAACCGGCCTAAACCCTCTGATCTTCACATCATTCGACAACAGAGGCTAATCCCAATCATGATTTCACCGGTCACTCAAATACTCAGACTCTCGCTCTTCTCTCTAACCTTATTCAACGCCCAATCTCTTACTAAAAAAAACTTACATTCTGAACGACTATCTGGCAGATGCTAAACCGGACATCTGTGCAGTCACAGAAACCTGGTTGAAACCTATGGATACAGTACTAAAGAATCAGTTCCCCACTCAATTATATGACCTCCTATCATTACCCAGACTCAAAAAAAGAGGAGGAGGGCTTCTTTTAGCCACAAAAAAAGGGCTAGGCCTATCACTGCATCTGTCAACCTCCACAACTAACCTCAAACTAGCCCTCTTCAAATCGGATCAGTGATAGACTAGACCTATCACTGCATCTGTCAACCTCCACAACTAACCTCAAACTAGCCCTCTTCAAATCAGATCATCTTCAACTCGGCTTAATCTATGCACCTCCAAGAAAACTTGATTCGGACCCTTCTCCCGTGATAGAATTCATCGCCAAACATTTCAACAAAGACAAGCCAGCCATTATGATCGGAGACTTTAATCTACACGTGGACGCCTCACCACAATTCCCGAACTGCGAAATACTACTCACCGCACTCAACCACATGGGTTTCAGACAAATCGTCAACAGCCCTACGCACAAAGCGGGCCACACATTGGACCTCATTTTCATAAATGAGGGCATCTCCTTATCCACCAACCCAACATGCTCTCCAGTCCCCTGGTCAGACCATCAGATCATCTCCACGGTGCTGCAGATCAAAGAACACCCTCCCCATTCCTTCCCCAAAACTACTATTCAATTCAGGAAACCCTGTCCCACAGACCACCTCAGCACTCAGCTCACCAAGGAACTAGCCCAACTCGACCTTGCAGACACCAACACAGCGACTACTTCCTGGTTCAATATCACAAGCAAAGTTGCAGAACAATCCTGCCCAACAATCACCAAAACACTACACCCAACTCAGGACAACAGGAAACTGTGACAAACCTTGGTGCTCAGAGCTATAAGATGTCCTTGTTTTCCTGTCTTTTTTGTATTTTAGTGTTTCGATTTTATGAATGTTACTCAGTAAGCCGCTCAGAGCTATTGTGATTGGGCGGCATATAAATATTTTAAATAATAAATATATATTTATATGTATTGTATAGTGTTTTGTATATTATATTGTGAATGTTCAGTCTGCTATGAGTGGAATAAACATTTTTAAAATAAATATCAACTAGCAAGGTGGTGCAGGCTCATATGCATTCTGCAAAGAGGTCCTATGGATCTAGTCATGCATACCTTCAAGTGACCTATCTTCTAAGCTTTCAGAATACACTAGCAGATCAGCTCAGCAAAGACCTCCAACCTCACCATTGGTACCTAGAGCAGGATGTTACAGATGACCTGTTCCTCCAATGATCAACCTGTTTGTGTCAGAGGAAAACTGAAAGGTCACTCAGTTCTGTTCCATGAAACCAAGCAACTACAGATTTTTGTAAACATAATAACATAGTAACGGAAAATGTCATAATGCCTCTGTATCGCTCCATGGTGAGACCGCACCTTGAATACTGTGTACAATTCTGGTCGCCGCATCTCAAAAAAGATATAGTTGCGATGGAGAAGGTACAGAGAAGGGCAACCAAAATGATAAAGGGGATGGAACAGCTCCCCTATGAGGAAAGGCTGAAGAGGTTAGGGCTGTTCAGCTTGGAGAAGAGACGGCTGAGGGGGGATATGATAGAGGTCTTTAAGATCATGAGAGGTCTTGAACGAGTAGATATGACTCGGATATTTACACTTTCGAATAATAGAAGGACTAGGGGGCATTCCATGAAGTTAGCAAGTAACACATTTAAGACTAATCGGAGAAAATTATTTTTCACTCAACGCACAATAAAGCTCTGGAATTTGTTGCCAGAGAAGGTAGTTAGTGCAGTTAGTGTAGCTGGGTTCAAAAAAGGTTTGGATAAGTTCTTGGAGGAGAAGTCCATTAATGGCTATTAATCAATTATACTTAGGGAATAGCCACTGCTATTAATTGCATCAGTAGCATGGGTTCTTCTTAGTGTTTGGGTAATTGCCAGGTTCTTGTGGCCTGGTTTTTGGCCTCTTTTGGAAACAGAATGCTGGGCTTGATGGACCCTTGGTCTGTCCCAGCATGGCAATTTCTTATGTTCTTATGTTCTTATGATGGCATAAAAAGACCAAATGGTACATCCAGTCTGCCCTGCAAGTTTCTTATGGTAGAAACTGCCGCTCCGTGCAGGTTATCCCCATGCCTTATGTTAAGGGTAGTAATATTTACAATCAAAACCAAGTAACTGTCAAACCCATAACAAAATCACTGCTAGCAACATTTTTACAGAGTGAGCATCCTTCTTGATAATTCAGACAATGTGCTTTGCTTTTGGACTTGGCAGTAGAAGCAGTTCTGTGCTTTTTCCCTAATGTGTGCATATCAGTACTCCAGACCATAAAAGTCGGGGCCCAGCATTGACTGTCATCTGAATCCAATTCCTCTTTTCCCTCCTGCCCCACCCCCTTTTGAAGTGAAGAGTGATATTGCACCGAAAGCATCAAGACTAATTGGTTGAGGGTAATAATTCCCGTGCCTTCTGTTAAGGTTATCCCCATGCACCCTTTTCTTCATTTTTAGCCTTTAGGGATCCACGGTGGTTATCCCATGCCTTTTGAATTTTCATCCTCACCACCTCTTTTGGGAGGGCATTCCAGGCACCCACCACCCTCTCTATGATGAAATATTTCCTGATGTTGGTTCTGAGTCGTCTCCCCTGGAGTTTCATTTCATGACCTTATGTTCTACAGTTTCCTTTCCAACAGAAAGTTTCGAAGTTCGTGCATCATTAAATCTTTCAGTATTTGAAGGTCTGTATAATTTCTCCTCTGCACTTCCTTTCTTCCAAGGTATATGTATTTAGAACCTTCAGCCTCTCCTCTTAAGTCTTCAGATACAGACCCCACACCATTTTGGATGCCCTTTTCTGGAGTTCCTCCAACCTGACTCTATCCTTTTTGAGATAACAGACTCCAGACCTGAACACAGTACTCCAGGTGAGGCTTCACCAAGTACTTGTACAAGGGCACTATCTCATCCTTTTCCTTACTGGTTATTCCTCTCTTTATGCAGCCCAGCATTTTTCTGGTTTTAGCTATCGCCTTGATACATTGATTCACTGCCTTCAGATTGCCAGACACTATTACATTACCCCAAGGCCCTCTCTCATTCTCTGCACATTAGTTCCCCCGCCCCCCTGATGCATTAATCCAAAAGAGCTTTATGTGATAGGGGATGAAAGACATTTATTAGTACCCAAATGCATCATCCCTAGGCGACATACAGACATGTTATAAAATCCAGGGTCGGCGCGCGCAAGGGGGTGCACAATTGTGCAACTTGCGCGCGCCGAGCGGCACAGCCTTCCTCTGTTCCCTCCAAGGCCGCTCCGAAATCCCTCAGAGGGAACTTTTCTTCCGCTTCCATTCCAAAATCCCTTGGAGGGAACTTTTCTTCCGCCCCCTCCACCTTCCCCTACCTAACCCGCCCCCAGCCCTACCTAAAACCCCCCATTACCTTTAACGTTTAAGTTGCGCCTGCCTCCGGGCAGGCGTAGGTTGCGCGCACTGGCCAACAGCTGGCCCGCAATCCCGGGCACAACGGCAAATGGCCGCTGTGCCTGGAGGCTCTGGCCTAGCCCTGCCCCCGGACCACCCCGCCCCACCCATGCCCTGCCCTCTTTTTCAAGCCCCGGGACATACGCGCGTCCCGGGGCTTGCACGCATCTCCGAGCCTATGCAAAATAGGCTTGCGCACGCAGGAGCGGGTTTTCGGGGTTACGCGCATTAATATACACACGTAACCCTTTGAAAATCTGCCCCATGGCTTTCACTACAACTTCCAGCAATGAATTCCAAAATTATACATTGAGGGGGTAATTTTCATAAGGATTTACACGTATAAATGTAACTGCTATTGTAGCAATTTTCAAAAGCCATTTACTTGAGTAAAGGACACTTACGTGAGCAAATCCTATGGACAATTTATGGCATATATTGTAGCAATTTTCAAAAACCCACTTACACGAGTAAAGTGCATTTACTCGAGTAAAATCCAGTTTTAAGTGAGTAAATGCTTTTTAAAATCAAGCCCTGAGTAAAAAAATATTTTCTCCTGTTTGTCTTAATTAGTAATTTCACTGAATGTCCCCTAGTCTTTATACTTTTTGAAAGAGTAAACAACTGATTTGCATTTACCTGTTCCTCTTCACTCATTATTTTAAAGACCTTTGTCATATCTCCCCTCAGCTGTCTCTTCTCCAAGCTGAAGAGCCCTAACATCTTTAGTCTTTCCTTATAGGAGAATCATTCCATCCCCTTTATCATTTTGGTCGCTTTTCTTTGTACTTTTTCTAATTCCACTATATCTTTTTTGAGTTGCAATGAGCAGAACTGCACACAATATTCAAAGCAGTTCGCCATTTTGAAAAAGGATTGAGGCAGCACAATTCGAGTAAGCCAGTTTAAGATTAAAACAACACATGGATAAGGACTTTGGAGAAAGGCTACAATGAAGTATAAGAGCAGTGACTATCTGTGGGTGAGCAGTGACCCCTGATGAAGAATTCATTTTCGAAACCTGGCCACGTCAGATTCACGTGTTCCTGTTCAGTTGATTAAGCTAAGTGCTCTTTTACGTCATCATTTGTTATAGCCATATGTGCTCCGTTTACCTTATATAGCCAAGTGTTTTTTCACTTCGACTTCAATATTGAAAAATGTTTTTTGTCTATGAATGAATAATGTGTTCCAAGCAATGTAGTGGTGATCTGTTTTCATTCTACAATTGTTAACGGATCAATTTTGAATTTTTGAGAATCTTTTGAATTTTTTGATTAAAGTAATAAAAATAAGCGGGTGGACGGTGGTTCATTCATGATTAAAATTAAGAGTTGGTTTAACCTGGATGGTACCTGTTCATATTTATGAAACGACCACCTTACACCTTACAAATATTTGGGGTTTTTTTTTATAAGAAACTAACAAAAGTGATTAAATATAATAAACAAAAAGAAAAAATTACTATTTAAGATTTTTGATGGATGCGGGTTTTGGGATAGTTTGATTTAGGTATTACCTGCATTGGTGGATTTTGGTTGTTTGAGTTTGTTAAACAAAAAAAAGTAGCAAATTGGTGAGGCAAAACTTCTGTTGGCTAAATCCATATTAACTTTTTCCTCATATTTCCTGGCACTGACATCAGGCTCACTGGTCTGTAGTTTCCCAGATCATCCCTGGAACCCTTTTTAAAAAATAGCATTACATTGGCCACGCTCCTATCTTCAGATATTGTAGCTGATTTTAATAATAGTTTACAGATTACTAACATTGCCTGCAATTTCATTTTTCAGTTTTTTCAGCACTCTGGGATGTATACCATCTGGTCCAGGTGATTTGCTACTCTTTAGTTTGTGCTTCAATTTCTCTGAATCATCACCTTTAAATATCACTTCTGGCTTAGGAATCTATCTTTGAATATATATACATTATATATATATATATATATATATATATATATATATATATATATATATATATAAAGTGATCATTATAGATTTGCATTGATTGCACATAAATCATGTGACTTAGATCTTGCATACATATTGCGTTTTAATCCTTGGTCATGGTTGGCTGCTTCCATAGTTATTTGCTTATGCTTTTTTTTTTTAGAGAAAATTTGTTTTAGGCAATTAAAAAAACAAATTTCTTAGAAAATATAACTTATCTTAAAAGGTTCTTCTTGCACAACAATACTGGTACAGTGTTTTAAATGAATTGATGCGTTGCAACAGAACTTATTGTCAGCTGATTGAATTTTGTCTTGACTCAATGCAACGAGTAAACACATCGGGTATTTACTCTTTCATGATACAATTTCAGAGAATCGGATCAAGGGAGAGCACTACACTGGGACAGTAACTTTAAAATGAGCGTGCACACGCCACTGTTATGGTATCGAGGTGTTTGGTGGATTCTTAGGGGCAACAGTGATAGTGACTCCCACAGGGAGGACCTCCATAGGGAACTGTAGCACCAGGCAAGACTCAGATGCACAAACACAGAGAATATATCTTTATTATGCAGCTTGTATGGTTCACCAGAGGTGGCAGTAGAGAGTGGATTAGATAGCAACAGTCTGTGATCCTCGGCGGAGGAGACCCATCCCACAATGGTGGTGTAAGGCCCCGATGCAGTTATCCAGTGAGGTGCTGTAGGAGAGACAGACTGGCAGATGTTATACACACTCCCTTGTAGCTGAGTAGATAGAGTTCCCAATAAGCAGTAGAGAGAGGATAGATAACAACAGTCTGTGATCCTCGGCAGAGGAGTCCCGTTCTACAATGGTGGTTTAGGGCCCGATGCAGATAGACAACAAGGAGCTGTAGATGAACAGACTGGGAGAAGTAGTACTCACTCTCTGTAGCTGATAGGTGTGTTCCCGCAGGTAGAAGAATTGGTAGCAGGCACCAGGATAGACACACAGGCCCTCGAGGGGCGAGTACCTGGATTCAGGATAGACACCTGGAAATAAGCAAAGGGACCCCGAGGAGCGGGTACCCAAGTTAGTAGAACCCAGGAGGGTGAAGATAGCTTCCAGCAGCAGCAGAAGTGGCAGAGCTGCTTCAGACCGGAACGAATCCAATCCGTTGCTAACTCGGCCCCCAAGGTTCGCACCAACACTGCTACAAGACATGAGGCGTGCACGCGTGCCTTAGGAGGCCTCAGGTCAACATGGCGGGACACCGCACCAAAGCCGCTCCGGGGATGCCGGAGGGTGCGGCAAGGAGACGCTACGGATGCCATTCTCCCGAGGCTGGTGGAGAAAGCTGAAATAGAGGTGAGGCATGTCGGGCGAAGCCGTCTGAGACCAACGGACACAACAGCCACATATGCAGGAATTTTAAGTCATGCATGCCTACTATTTAAAATACACTTAGCGCATGTATTATTGCTCCTAATTTTAAGTGGTTACATAAGCAAACATTATTCATGTATCTTCCTTAGGAATTTGCCAGCTTTAATGAGCGCAGCTAAGCAGATTTGAAAACATATGCACATAAAGGAAACAGCCAATTAGTCCACCCGTTTACTCAGTCTATCTCTAGGTCATCCAGTCCCCACTGTTCTTCAGTCTGCACTCCTTCAAGTTTACCCAGACCCCTCACCTAGGCATTTTAGGCCTAAAACGAGCTTTCTTTAGTCTCACACCTCATCAAGAAAGGAAGTAAATAAGCACAGGTAATAGCCCGATGTCTGCTGCTGGTGTGGGATTTAAAATCCATTTTTATGTATGTAAAAGTTGACCCCACCCCGAAATGCCCTAACTCTGCCCCTTTTTTATGTGAGTTGGGCTGCTCGTGCATGTGCATATTCATACATAATTCACCTGTTTTAAAATATGAGTTGTGTGCACTCGACCCAGATACTCATGTATAAGGGCCCAATGCGAGCAACTCTTTTAAAATTCACCCCTTAGTGTACTTGGATTTCAGTAAGGCCTTTGACACGGTTCCACACAGGCTACATAAATAAATTGAGTGCCCTTGATATGGAACCTAATGTGAGTAACTGGGTTAGAAACCTGCTGAGTGAGAGACGATAAAGGTTAGAGCTATATGGAATTACTCTGAGAAGGGCGTTATTAATGTGCCGCAGAGATCAGTCCTGAGACAGGTTCTTTTCAACATTTTCCTGAACGATATAGAGGAAGGATTGTTGGGACCCGTTTGTCTTTTTGCCTAAGATGCAAAAAACTACAACAGGGTAGACAGCTAAGAAGGTGTGGAAAACTTGAAGAGGGATCTAGAAAAATTTGAGGAATGGACTAGAGACTAGCAACTAAGATGTAATGCTAAAAAATGCAGAGTAATGCATTTAGGATGCAAAACCCCAAGGGAGAGGTACAGTATCGGAGGCAAAATTCTTCCAAGCCCAAGGGAGAGGTACAGTATCTGAGGTGAAATTCTTTCAAGCACAAAAGAGGAGAGGGATCCGGGGTGATTCTATGTGATGATCTTAAGGTGGCAAAAAAGGTGGATAAAGTGGCAGCAAAAGCCATAAAATGCTTGGCTACATAGGAAGAGGAATGGCCAGCAGAAAAAGGGAGGTGATATTGCCCCTGGGAAGACCTCATTTAATATACTGTGTACAATTCTGGAGACCACATCTTCAAAAGGATATAAACCAGTTGGAGTCGGTCCAAAGGGTGGCCACTAAAATAAGTGGGTTTATTCTAAAGCATATTGGGATAAACATAAAGAGCTAAACATGTACACCCTAGAGGAAAGGCAAGAAAGGGGCAATATGATAAGTCATTTAAATATCTCAAAGGTTTCCATGCATAGGAGGCTAACCTCTTTCAATGGAAAGGCGGCTCTAGAATGAGAGGCCATGAGATGAGGGTGAAAGGGGTAGACTCAGAAGTAATCTTACGACATATTTCTTTAGAGAGGGCAGTGGATGCATGGAACTGCCTCCCAGTGGAGGTGGTGAAAAAAAATGTTATCTGAATTCAAGAAAGCATAGGATAAATGCAGGGGAGCTCTGAGGAAGTGATGGGAATTGTAAGGGCTAGATAAATTAGATAGATGGGCAGACTAGATGGGCTATATAGCCATTTTCTACCAGAATGTTTCTATTTATATCCAAAAGATTCTACAAGACAGGATGAGGGTTATTCTCATAGCTCTTGCTTGACTGTGTCATCGCAAACGGATCCGGGCAGTTTGAAAGGCGCCAAGCCAGCAGGTGCCGCGCGCCAAAGGGGTGCGACAAAGGGGCACTCCTCTTTGTGCACCCCTTTGTGTTATTTGTTTAATATGCTCCTTGTTATACCTTTTGCTTAATTGTTAAGAACTTTGATTTTGATGATTTTATTTTTGTAATCTCTTAGCCTCAGGCACAAAAATTTTAGATTGTAAGCCCTTTTAGGGGATAGTGAATTACCTATTGTACCTTATTGTAAACTAATGTGATATCTCTTTTTGAAATGAACATCAGTATATAAAAATCGTAAGTAAATAAATAAATAAATGGTACTCTCTCCTCCCCCATCTGTCAGTTCAGCCTCCTATCCAATTGGGAGTATCTCCAACTGTCATCACCTAGGGGTATGGAAAACTCTGCAAACCATTCTTCCTACTTTGGCCCTCACGGCATGGATATTGAGCACACAGTAGTATCTTCCTTGCTGTACCCCAGGGCTGTGGAAGACATTCTAATCTCAGCTAGAAAATCTTTCACTAGGAAGTCCTTCAGTGGAAGAGGTTTTCTACAGGGTACAAGACCAGTCATCTGGACCCCTTCTCCTGTGGTCCCAGAGACTTTCCTCAATATCTCTTCTTCCTCTTGTCATCATACCTCAGCACTTCATTCAAGTTGCATCTCAGTGCCATTGTAGCTTATCACCAAAAGATGGAAGGAGCTCCTATCTCTGTCCACCCTTTAGGGACTATGGCATTCTAAGCCTACAATCGGTAAACTATCACTACCATGGGACCTGAGTTTGGTCCTGGCTCAGCATAAGAAACCTATCTTCAAACCTCTTGATTCAGATGACCTGAAATTCCTTTTCTGGAAGATGGTTTTCCTTGTAGCTGTCACCTTGGATTGAAGAGTGAGCAAATTACAGGTGTTGAACTCTTATTTGTCATACTGTTGATTTTCAAAGACTACATGGACAAAAAGGAGAACGGGCTCCTTACTCCTTGGACTGAGCCCTAACATATTACCTCACCATCAAGTCTCTCAACTGTTCATGTCCTTTGATCCCAATAGACTGAGTAGGGCAGTGGCTAAATGAACTCTTTCCAATTGGCTAGTGAACACAGGCTGGTATACAAATTACTGATTGTCAAATATGAGCCATGGCTATGTCAGTGACTTAACTGAGGACCACTTCAACTGAAGACCTCTTGAAAAGCTGCTAGTCATCTGTTTACACTTTCATGCCCCATTACTGTCTGGACAGTATGTTCCAAAGAGAAAGTGCATTTGGGCTAGTAGTTCTGTGCACCCTGTAGTCCAATCTCCACTGGGAGGGGTCTGGGTTGCCTGTTTAGTAGTTGCTCTGCAAGGCAACATTCAGCTTGGGACTTCCCACTCATTATGGATGATTTGATCTTGCTTGTTGAAGGAGAAAGCAAAGTTGCTTATCTCTAACAGGGGTTCTCCATAGACAGCAGGATAAATCAGCTATACATTGATTACCCACCCACTTCCCTGGAGAGTTGACTACTCAGCTTAAGCTTAATGCTCTGGAAGATACTGAGAGGTCACAAGTAGGGATGGTGCGTGGGAATTCCAGTGCATGCTCAGAAAGACTTCTGTCAGTTGGGTTGTGTGATCATCATTAGATGACATCACACACTTTTTATGGCTGATTTATCCTGCTATGAAGAATACCCATTATAGTAAGCAACTTTGCTTTTTCAGTTTACTAATGGTGAAAAGTAAATATTTTCTTTCTTTCAGGGCAAACGAGGCAAAGCAGGTCAGAGGTCTCCTAGAGGCCCAAGAGGACCAAAGGTGAGGAGTAGCAGTTATGTTAATAAGCATTTGAGCAGTTTGTGAGTATTCATTGGGCATTTAGGAAAAATTAGGACAAATCTGGGCATTTAAACAATACCTTTCCCTGAGGCTGGAGTAGACCATGCAATAAGAGGAAGGGTAGCTAATGTTTGAAAACTTGATTCCTGGCAATAAGGCAATTTGAGACTTAATCTCAGAAGGTTCTTTTTCCCTTTCAGATCCTTCTTTCTGAGCTCTAAGACATGAAAGACCAGGGCTATTGCAAGGGGTCAAGGGGAAGGCAAGCAGTGCAATTGCCTGAAGTGCCAAGCTGATCTTTTGAGTCTGTAACCACACAAGCTGGAAAGGAAAGATGGCACTAAAAGCAGTCCTTGCTTGGGGTGCTTTCTTGTCTAATGGCTGCCCTGTCCAAGACTACCAGATCTTACAAGCACCTACTGAGTTGTCTGACCTGCCTCCCACTTCCCAGTGCTGAGTTTCACAAAGTGACAACCTGAGGTATCAGGAAACAAGCAGGGACTCTGATGGCATGCAGGCGCTCTGTCACCATGGCAGTTCACTCCTCCTCCTGTTCCTCCTCTCCCTGATGACACCTTCCTCAGATTAGACAGGAAGCAGCCATTACCAGTGCCAGCTAGGAGAGAAGGAAAAAGAGGAGTGGGCCACAATGGGACAGTGCACTTGCTGCCTCAGCTTGCCTGTTTGCTGGCACTTCAATTGCCCTCAGAGCTTTCTGAGGGCAATTTTCAAAAGCGACTTGGATAAAAGCTAATTTACCTGGGTAAACTTACTGTTTGAAAATTGCCCACCCTCATTGCAGGTAAAACTTTGTGTTCCAGAGAGCAGAGTTGGATCATGGAGGCAATAATGCTTGTAATTTTACATTTTCAAAATTATGCGCAGTTTTCTTTGGAAATAGTACCTGCAGAAAAAACAGGTGAAAATATCTGTTGATAATGTTTCCCAAGGCAATTTTCAAAAAGAAAGCATGCAAGGACTTTCTCAAAATACTCATAGGCATTTGCATCTGCTTTTTCTGTGGGTATTTTCCATGGAATGTCATGTACATAGATTTGAAAATGCAATCTGTGTGTTTTTTCCTCCCCCTACTTACATTATCCTGGAAACACCTCATAATGCAGCTAAAAGTACATGTGTTGTGGAACCCCATGCTTACTGCTCCTTTCTTGTTCTGTACTCCTACTGTGTAGGAAATGCCATTGTTGACTTGAGGTAGGCGGGATTGTGTGTATACTTTAACTTTCTGTCTCTGCCATTGCTCTCCCCTCCCCTTTCCCACAACCCCTGCTCCCTAAATTCAAAAATCCAAATATGGGCTCTCCCCCTCCCAAAAACTATTCTCCCCTTTCAGATTCCTCTCTTCCCAATCTCTCTCTTCTCTGATTTCTCTCCCATCACCCTTTTTTCAGAAACCTGTACCACCATCTCCCATTCTTTTAGGTGTTTTCTCCTTTCTGTCATACAGTAGGCAGGGGGGTAGGCTCTTGGTCATTGTAGTTGCTTCTCCCGTTTGTTTCCTCTCTGAGAATGAGGCATAAATGCAAGGAGGAGGAAAAACTGCCACAGGATGAAGCAGCACACAAGCTCTCCTTGTATCCCCATGCTGCCAGCTTGCTGTTGAACTGGCTAGCAGTTGCTGGCTGGGTGGAAGCTGTGGGAACAAGTTCTTGTGTGACTGGCCAGATGGGCTGTGCTGCCACTCCTTTTCTGCCCAGGACCAAAGTGAGACAAAGACAAGCACTGCCTCTCTTCCAGTAGAGTTGGCGATTCTGGCGGAGCGTGGGAGGATAAATGTAAATAGGGAATCTGAGTTAGTCTGGGAGCGTCAACAACCCTAGGAGAGGGAATATCACTTCACATTTTTCTCCCTCCCCGACTTTACACACTAACACACACTCCAGTGTTGTTGAAACTTAGATTATAGGTTTCAATCTTGAATTCACTGCTCTTCAGCAACTTAATCTTGTGAAGTATTTCCACACCTTCTTTCTTCTAAATGGAATCCTAGTTGAATTCTCATGCACTAGCTTTGGATGGATCATAATCCTAATGCCTTTTTATTTGATTTACACATTGGCTTGCTTCTTTTGCCAGTGAAGTAAGGACCAAAGGTATGGGAGGATGTGACTTTTTTTGTCTTGCTGTTAAGAACAGAAGGATTTATTCTTTATTTCAGGGCCTTGTAGGAGAAATAGGCCTAGAGGGGCCACAAGGACCACAAGGACCCTATGTAAGTAGAGGCTTTAGAATGGAATACCTACTGGAAACAAGATTTTCCTGATGTGTTTTTAGAAGACTTTAATAGATGTGACCAATGTCTTTGCAGGATAAACTTAAATAGCATAATGAGGAAGGATCTGGGTCTAACATTGTTAAGCCCCCTTCTTTTACCATGCCACTCATAATGCTTTTGCTTCTAAAATATGGGGTCCTAGCCATATTAACCTTTGCTGTTTTACTCTCCAGTGCCTGTTAATTTTGGTATAAATTGCTGAAGTGTGGGTCAGCCATGAGATAAGTCTCGGAGGGTTCTTGGAGTCTCCTTCAATCTCTGTAACTTTCCCTACCTGCCCCCATTACAATAAGTGCTTGACTAACCATTTAAATGCTGCCATCTTTCTTGCTGAATTCTGACCCCAGCTGACAGAACCAATTGTACACCTCCATATGGTTCTTTTAACTCGGTTTGAGACACATGGTGCCATAGGTCTTGCAGTAACCAATGTAATGGAAACCAAGAATTAGAGCAGAGTTGCACACAAGCACTGCCTCTCTTCTGATTATGGGGCTAAAGGGTGTTTGGAGGTGGGGTTGATATGTTGTTTGGGGAACAGAAAAGGGTGCAGACAAGTAGGAGTGTTGGGTAAAGGAGCAGCAGAGCATTAGCAGCAAGAAAGCAAGAGAAAGACATGAAAACATAGTACAGACCAGGAGCAATAGTATAGCCAATGTGTACCACCCTACTCTGAGCTATAACTATGGGTTGCTCTTCACAGGGTATTCCTGGATTGAGAGGAGAGAAGGGAGAGCCGGGTCCCAAAGGACAGAAGGTAGGGGAGAAGTGTTTCTCAGCATCAGTGAAATTTGTATTCCACTCACTTAATACTTATTTTCCGAGTGCTACTGAATGTATGCAGCACTGTACAATGACAATAAGTCCCTTCCCCAAAGAGCTTACAATCTAAATTAGTATCTGAGGCAACAAGAGGTCCCAAGTTGGGTCATAAGAAGTGTCAGTGGGACAAGCAGGATTAAAACCTTGGCTCCCAGCACATTGCTCTACAAATAGGCCACTCATCCATGCCAGGTTTCAGTGCTTTTGGTGCACACCTCTAGAATCAGAGCAGATAATTTGGTATTATACTTTTTCATTTTAAACAATGAGTAAAATATTAAAAATAAATCTAAAAGATTTACTGAAAAATGTGGGTTTTAGAGTGTGTGTTTGAGAAAGTTCATCATGGGCCCCCTCACCCCATGCATTACTTACAAATTATTCCTTTTTTGGCTATATCAATTTCACAGCCCCAGCCAGGTTAGCTCTATTCTGTGTTATAAATTTGGGTGACTAATACATTTTATTAATTATGTTTTAGAGAATTTCATGACTTGCAAAATGAGACTGCTAGAGCAGCATCACACAGCAAACCACCGGTGGGAAGCATGCAATCAGCTTAGCAGGAGTATTGGAAGCTAGGGCACATGAGATAAAACTCAGTGGTTAAAATATTATTTCTCACAGGACAAGCAGGATGGTAGTCTTCACATTTGGGTGACATCACAGGATGGAGCCCTATACGGAAAACGTTTCTGTCAAAGTTTCTATAAAGCTTTGACTGACCATTGTTTAATATATCGATGTCATCGATAACCAGGACACTTCCATTGATGCCATCGTCAATTCCATCGGTGCCATCATCAATTCCATCGATGCTCAGGTTGATTCAATCGGTGGCATCGATGCCCGGGTCGATTCCATCGATGGCATCGATGCCAATGTCGATTCCATCGTTGCCAGTGTCTATTCCATCGATGGCATCGATGCCGATACCATCGGTGCCCATGTCGGTGCCATCGATGCCCATACTGGTACCATCGATGCCATTGGTGCCCAAGTCAATCCCATCGATGCCTGGCCATGCCGTCGACGCCCCTGACCATGCCACCAATGCCGTCGGCGCCCGCCTCCATAATTCGATGCCGTCGACACCCACGTCGTTTCCATCGATGTCTTCGACGTTCCTATCGATGCGGTCATTGACGCCGTCGATGCCGGCATCATTTTTTCCAATGCCAACGATGTTTTTCGATTTCTCGATGCCACATCGTTTCCATAGATATCTACACCGATGCCATCAGTGCTTTCGTCACTGTTATCCTTGCTCTGCCCGGGTCATCGATGTTTTTTCATATATATATTTTTGATGATGCCCTCGAGGCCGTTTCGGCCGCCATCGACACCGTCAATACCGACATAGCACCTCCACGTAATGCCCTCGCCTAAACACAGTGCTCCAAGCTTTGGGTTCTTCTTAAAGCCCCGTATTAGCCTACAACACTATATAGTGCCAGGAGCAGTGCAGGCATGCTGACAGTCCGTCAACCTTCACCATCCAAGACAGCGAGGGCATCCACCTCGGCGCTGAGGAAAGACCGGGCCGAGCACCATGGCACTCATTGTCACTGGCACAGTGACCGTCCGCCACCGACGCCATCCAGCACATCGGTGCTATCCTTCTCGGTGCTGGAGAATGCCCGGGCCAATCAACAACACCACTGCCATCGCCACTGTTCCACACAGTGCTGGCAGTCCTTGGTGCTCCAGAAACATCGGAACAAGTTCCGAAGAATTCTGGACTGGCGTCATGACACATCGAGCCGCTGCAACGAGGGCTGGGTTCACGAGTCATAATGGCGTGCCCCACCAACATCGGTGCGGGATTGTGGCCCTCCACAAATTACTGTGGTAGCGCCAGCCATGCTCAGCCTGTCTCCTCTACACCTGCGCTACCATACCAGGTTTCAGAGTTGAGATGGACGTTACGTCCGACAGGCTACCCCTCAATGACTCCTGAAATCCAGGGAGCCATCAATCTTCACCGGCTCGTCCTTCGGCGATCCACGTTGAATGGTAAGTAGTCTAATCCCGCTTCAGTGGCATCCCCATTGAGATCTGTTCTCTAATTCGGACCACATGGTTCAAAACGTTCAACCCCTTCTGAGTCAGCTTACCATGGATTATCCGCTGATCAAGCCGCCTCTGTTTTCACTAGTCACAGAATGAGACATGTAATTCGTGCTTATAAGACTCATATGTTCTCCGTTCGAGCCTTTCCATTCCTCTCACTTAACAGTCTGCCATGGGGAACTCTTTCCCTCATAGACATCACTTCTACCAACAGTCCTAAGTCTGAGTTTTGGACTTTTATTTATTAACTGCTATCTGTAATAAGTTATAAGTTATCTGTAATAATTTTAATTTTAATTTAAGTCTTTCTTAGCTTATCTATAAGTTCTTCAAAGTTAGCCCCGTTATTTGTACCTTCCTACCTGTTTGATGTAATTTCCAACTTTGTTTTATGTAAACCGACGTGATATGTACCAGTACATGAACATCGGTATATAAAAGCCTTTAAATAAATAAATAAATAACAGGGTCAGTGAGTTACACACCTTGTTACATACTCACCCAACCCTGCGTTCCTCCATAACCGAGTGGTTTTACGTTTTCAACTTCATATCCTTCTTAAGGTACACAATGCATCTCACCTTACTCAGAATATACCCTGCCCACTTTCCCAACACCTCTCTCTCTCGCCAAAGCGAGAGGGTTTTTCCACTCCTTGGACAGTAATAGTGCACTTGCATTCTATCTAGATCGCACTACATTCCATAGGAATTCCACCTAACTCTTTCCTTCTGTGGCAAGAGTCAAGCTGCGAGTTCCAGTGGGCAAACAGACCTATTCCTCCTAATTGACGGTCTGTAACTCTTTTTCCTACCAACAAGCAGGCATTTCACTACAACACTGTGTGTAACCACACTCTGTTCCATCTGTCCCAGCCTCCATAGCTTACCTTCGGCCGGTGCTGCTTGTACATATTTATCAGGCTGCGACCTGGAGCTCTCTCCATACCTTTGCAGCCATTATTGCTTACATATGACTAGCCGCCATGCTTCATGTTTGGCCAGTCCGTCTACTCCTATTCTTTTCAGTTTAACTACCCAACATCCTTCCACCAACCCGTTAAGGGTTTCAGGATGCCCTCCGTTTCAAATTCCACCCCCGTCATTGCGCCTTTTGCGCGTCTTGGGTGCATTTGGTGCACTCTCAGGCTCCTCAGCTCGGTACTCACCCATATGTATTTTACCCTATGTATTTTACCATAGTATTTTACCCTTGGAACCCGTTATTTATGTAAAGCCTGTAGCTGTTAAATGTTTTTCTTACTGTATAACCTGTTATATGTAAAGCCTGTTGCTAATTTATTGTTTTACTGTAAACCGAGGTGATGTATAACTCTACGTACCGCGGTATATAAGAATCTATAAATAAATAAATAAATAAATAAATAAATATGTGAGGACTACCATCCTATTTCACATCCATGATTATAGAACAGTGCTCCAAGCAATAATATTTGCGAAAATTGATTACTGCAACTCGATCCTACTAGGCCTCCCATCATCACATACTAAACCGCTCCAAATGATACAGAACACCGCAGCAAGAATTCTAACAAACAAAAGAAGAAGAGATCACATTACACCAGTCCTTAAAGACCTACACTGGTTACCAATCCACTACAGAATAATTCATAAATCCCTCACCACAATCTACAAGAATATCCATGGACTGGCTCCACTCCATCTACAAATAGCTCTTAAAAAACACTCCTCCATCAGACCCATCAGAGAAGCATATAGAGAATATCTACAGGTACCACACAACAATACCACACAACATATAACATTGAGAGATCGGGCCTTCTCCACAGCAGGTCCCCCACTGTGGAACTCCATCCCCCTAGAACTAAGACAGGAACCATGTCTTCATGAAAGCATTTCCGGACCCTTAAAGATTCACTACCATCAAATGCAGCAGCATTACTGAACATTTCCTATTAAACTGAAACAGTCACTATCTACCAATCACTACAATGTTTTACTTCTTGTTAAACTTTTTATCTTTCCTCGAACTCTAATCCCAGTTAGAATGACCCCCGTTTTATTGTAACTTTTTCTTCCATGCACTTGTTTTACTTTTAATGTATACTCTTATGTTATTAGTTATTTACGTTATAATGTATTTCTCACCCCTTGTTTTATGTAAACCAACATGATACGAACTCCGTGAATGCCGGTATAGAAAAATACAAATAAATAAAATAAAATAAATCCTGCTTGTCTTGTGAGAAAGCAAATGTTGCTTACCTGTAACAGGTGTTCTCACTGGACAGCAGGATGTTAGTCCTCACGAAACCCACCCACCACACCGCAGAGTTGGGTCTGAATACGTTTTTACGTTTATTTTAGTTTCGCTTGTGCTTTTAGCTATAATTGCAGGCTGAGCATGCTCAGTGCACTCAGTGTGCCAGTGTCAGTCAAAGCTTTATAGAAACTTTGACAGAAAAGTTTTCCGTACAGGGCTCCATCCTGTGATGTCACCCATATGTGAGAACTAACATCCTGCTATCCTGTGAGAAAACCTGTTACAAGTAAGCAACATTTGCTTTTTTTGTGTTTTGTTGTGTTTTGTTTTTGTAGGAACATGAGCAAGTCACATTATATTCTTCCACCTTACTTTACCCAACTTGTTATTAATTTTAATAATTAGGCTGTTTCCTCTTTCTTTTACCCTTTATAAACTGTTCAACAAATCAGGAATAAAAGTGGAAACAAGACCTTTCACCCAGAAGTAGCTGAATATAAATTTTAAAGCAGCAAACTTCCTCTGTCAGATTTTAACAAACCAGCATAAAATGTCAACACAGAAGTGATCAGGGGCACCATTCGCTATGACCACAAGGGATCCGTGCCCTAAGACCTGGTTCCCCTCTCCTCTCCCCCCCTCCCTGTGGACTTTTAAGCTTGCACCTGAGACTACCTCTACCTGCCTCTTTCTCTTTCTTACCTCCCTTCTCTTTTCCTCAGCCTGTTTGTAACCCAGCCTCTCCTCCTCCTGTTGTGCTAATGCCCCTTCTTTAGTGCCTATGAACTTCACTCATCCACTGTATGAACCGAGCAGCTCTGTATCTTCTGAGTCCTGCATAGTTCAAACAGTGAATCATTAAACCGTGCAGATGCCAAACAAGAGGCATCAGCGCAGCAGAAAGTAGGCAGGAGCATTATTTATGAGAAAAAAGGAGGGGCAGTCACAGGAACAAATTTAAAGGTCCAGTTAAGGAGAGAACGGGGACTCAGGAGAACACAGGAGAAGGGATCAAGGACTCCCAAATTTGATAAATGGGTTAGGAGGAGGAGAGAGTGGAGCATTCCAGATTGCTAGATTTAGGGGGAGAGTCGAGTCTCAGGGTGTCTTCTGCAAACCCCTGTGACACTGGGGCTTGACTGGGTGTGTTAGAAAAATAAATCTCTGCTCTATTCCAGTCCTGTTTGGCTGGAGAATGAGGCCCCCAGTGCTGTACTAGGAGATTCACAGGCTCCCAGGTAAGGGATCCTCTTCACAGAGTCCTTTCATGGGTCTAACAAGTCCACCTGGGAATGTTCCATTTAGGGGACTGTAGGAGGAAAAGGCACACAATGGAACATGGCTGGCTTGTGTTTTCCTGGAAGTTATATGGGGGACTAATGGTCCTCTTTTTCAAAGAGTGGAGCAGAATAACAATGGGCCAGTAAGTCCTGACAGTCGTAAGAGATGGCTATGCCTTAGAATTTGCTCGTCTGGCCCATGAAACCTACAAGTTTCTCTCTTGCATCTCCAATGTCAGTTACATCACTGGAATCTGTCTTCCCCATGCCTCCAGGGAGAGAGGCAGAAGAGGGTATCCCAGATATTTCAGAGTTCTGAAGCAGGAATGCACCTATCGGCCATTTCTAGATCTGAAGAGGGTAAGTGTTCAGTGATTGCAGCCATCCATAAAGGGGAGTTCTTGGCTTCTCGGGATCTCACAGAAGCATGTTTCCATATTCCCATCTGGGAGGAGCATCAGAAATTCCTTCACTTCATGGTGCTGGGAGAACATTTTCAGTCTTGCACACTCTTGTTTGGGGTAGTGTCAGCACCTCAGATGTTCACTATGGTGATGGTGGTAGTGATTGCAGCTCTATGAAAGGAAAGCATTTAGTGCAACCTTATCTGGATGACTGGCTAATTTGGGAAAAGTCAAAAGACCTTTGAAGCAGTGGGTTCACTGCGTCATGCAGATGTTTCAGACCCGGGTGAATCTGATAAAGCACCACGATCCGGACCCAGTCGCTGGGATACCCAGCTCCAATACTGGACTACACAAGGGTTTCTCATGGAAGTCAGGGTGCTGAAGTTGCAGTCATAGGTCTACTGGTTATTGCAACGTTTGGTACCCAAAGTTGTGGATTATTTGCAGGTCCTGGGTTCTATGGCTTCTACGCTAGGTTCCCTGGAATTTCATGCATTTGAGGCATCTTCAGATGGAACTTCCATCCTAATGGAACCCTTGGTCAGAGGAGTTCCAACTGCAGCTGCCACTGCAGGGGAGCTCTATGTCCAGTGTCTCCTGGTGGTTTTCTCAGGCCATTTGAAGCTGGGCATAGACTTGAAGATCCCGGAGGGGTTGATAGTGACCACTGATGCCAGTTTGAAGGGCTGGGAAGACATTTGCCACAGTCAAGTGGCATAGGGTCAGTGACAGCAGAGAAGGCATCATGGTCTATCTGTCATTTGGCGATGAGGGTGGTCCACAACGTGTTACTTGCCTTTCTTCCATGGTAACACGATTGGGTGGTGAGAGACCTATTGGATAATGCAATGCCAGTGGCTTATATCAACCGCTAAGGGGGAACCAGGAGTATCATGGTATCTTGGGAGGCCCAGGAGCTTTATTGCTGGACAGAGCCACCTCTGGTGGTACTGGCAGCATCTCATGTCACCAGCGTGGACAGCATTCTGGTGGACTTTCCAGGTCAACAGGTGCTGGACCCCGGATAATGGGGCTGGTAGAAGAGGCAATGGCACTCAAATGGCATCAAAACAGAAGGTCCAAGCATCCCGATGTTTGTCATAGGCAGGGATGTCAGAGTGGAGGGACTTGATGATGCGCCTCTCTCTTGGTCACATGGGAGTCTGCTGTATGTCTTCCCTCCCTGGACACTAATAGGAAGGATGCTAAGGTGTATCGAGACACACACAGGTAAAGTGATCCTCATAGCTCTGGAGTTGCTGCATTGCCTGTGGTTTGTGGACTTGTGAAATCTGGAAGCAGGCGGTCCTCTAAGGCTCGGCATCTTCCCAAGTTGCTCCATCAAGGACCAATCTGCTTGGATCATGCTTTGTCTTGCAGCTTGGCTGTTGGAAAGGAACTACTTGCGATTGAGAGGCTATTTGGAGGAAGTCATTACCTGGCCTGTGTTAGGGGGTAGAAAGTGTTTGAGACATGATGTCTCTGAGAGGGTATTGCATCGCTTTGAGCATCATTGTATCATGTTCTGGATTTTTTGTAGAATAATTTCAATATGGTCCACTGTTTGCGCATTGAAGAAGGTGAAACTGAAGGACCTTATGCTACAAGTAATCTTTTTAATGGCCATTGGTTCAACCAGGAGGGTTTCACATCTTCAAGCGTTGTATTGTAGGGATCCTTTCCTTCAGTTTTTGGAGGATAGTGTGTCTTTGCACATGGTGCCTTTCATTTTTACCAGAAGGATTTTCTGACTTTCACTTTAGTCAGACAGTGGAATTTCCCTTGTTTCAGAATTGGGCCTTTTGTGTTCTGCATGCAAGGGAGCTTCATATGTTGGATGTCCGTCAGGTGCTGTTGCGTACCAAAAGGTTACCATCAGTTTGGAGGTTCGATCACCATTTTGTTCTGTTTGGTGGAACAAATAAAGGGAGTAGAGCTTCTAAAGCTACCATTGCTCGATGGCTAAAGGAGGCCATTGTGTCGGCTTATAGTTTCAAAAGGCGAGGGGCTTTGTGTCCATTCTACTAGGGCGCAGACATCGTCCTGGATTGAGTGTCAGTAGGTGTCCTCACAGGAGTTATGTTGGGTGGTGACTTGGTCTTCTCTACCCACTTTCACAAGGTATGACCAACTGAATGTTCAGGCACTGGAAGCGGCTAGTTTGGAGTGTGCTGCAAGCGGGTCTTTCGGATTCCTGCCCAGTTTAGAAGAGCTTGGTTACATCCCATGTGTCTGGACTAATCTGGGGTATGAACAGGAAAGGAAAATTTGGTTCTTACCTGCTAATTTCTGATCCTGGAATACCACAGATCAGTCCAAAACCCTGCCCTCTCTGGAAAAACAACTCTGTTTTTCTTCATGTATGTAGTAAAGACATTGTTTTTCAGTTTGGGAATTTTTCAATCTCCTCTATACACGAAAGGCTCAATTTGTAGGCTCAACTTTTTCCCTGCTTGGTTTGGTGGGGGGAAGTTGGCTTATGTTTTTATTTCATCTTGGCTTGGATACAGGTCATACAGAGGGACTTCAGGTGGTAAGCTATCTTATAAGCACAGTGTCAGAAAAGCTTTTCTTCTCTGTCTTCTGCTGGTAGGGATGAAAAACCCATGCATCTGGACAGATCTGTGGTATTCCAGGAATGAAAATTAGCAGGTAAGAACCAATTTTCCTATTGCATGGATCGAGGGAGGAACAGAGATTTGGTGTGGGGAAGAGAGTGGAGACTCGGGATTTATGAGGAAAGTAGATGGGGATTGGGGGCAACCACGACTCAGAGACTGTGGGTGTTCAGAGCAAATTATTGAAATCCACTAGGCAGATTCAGTATGATGTTGAAGGGCCCACTGTTCCACTGTTGGGTCAGGTCTTTCTATTGATTCCTCATGTTCATCTCCATTAGTTGGATAGCTGGAGTCAATCTTCTCCCTTGGAAACCCCTGGTTAAGGGGGTTGTAGGGAATGGTTTAAATGGTTTAAATTATTTGCTTGTTACATTGAATACTGACAGGCTGAAGTCAGCATGGGATCCTAAAAGACAAGGCTTCCCAAACTTGTCCTGGGGACCCTACAGCCGGTCAGGTTTTCAGGATATCCACAATGAATATGCATGAGATAAATGGAGACTCAGGTTTGGGAAGCCCTGCTATAAGGGGTGATGTCAGCAAACCTGTTGTTCTCTGCCTCCATCTGTTGGTATGGGAGAATAAATCCATATGTTTAGACTTGTCTGGTTGGACTCAAGGAAAGAAAATTATTAGGTAAGATTAAATTTCTCCTTTTCTTTCTTGTGTACCTTGTGGGCACCTCTGCAGCATGTTTGCTGTAGGGGAGCATCAGTGTAGTGGTTCTTTTCCTCCTCTTTCCTCCCAGTTATGGTTCCAGCTGGGTAGCCATTCCTCCTTCAACTAGTTGCCAGATTGACAACTGAATTCTTCAGACTGAGGAGCACCCAGATGACTAAAAATCTTAACTCTTCACTGCTTTCTCTTGGGTAGGAAGGATGAATAAAACTACCTTCAAACAAAACACACATACCAAATAAACCACTCAAAAACAATAGAGAGAGGAGTTACCAACCACTGGATGTGAATTGCAAATAAATCTCTTTGTCAAGAGATGCCACTGATGTGCATGCCCAGCACCTTTCAACAATGGTATAAAACATGTATTTTTATCTTTATCTTTATTGGAATGTGTGAGTCACCAAATCACTAAGTGATGTACAGATAAACATACATATATTTTCAGAGGTGTCTCCTACGATATGAGCAAGGGTTTTCTGTCTCCATATGGATGAAGCTTGGTAAGAGGTTGGTGTTCAGGGAATGATGGGATCCCTGTTGGGATCAAATTATCATGGTGATTCCCCATCACATGTCATGTAGGATGACTTCCTGATGACAGCTGCATAGGGTTGTAAAAGATTGTTTTGGGGAGGGAGAGGGGTAAGCTGTTGAACATGATTAAGTTGCTTAATTATCAAAACCTCTGCCGGACCTCTGAAAGTGAATCAAATGTCTGCTACTGTCTTTTATATCCATCTATGATGGTTTTCTCTTGTTTTTGATAAGATTCTTACAAGATCTGGCTTTTTTCTCTATATTATACATCGTTATGAACTAATGTTTTTCACATGGAACGACGGTATATAAAACACTCAAATAAATAAATACTTATCATAAAGTTCTTCTATGAAAAAGTTTTGCTGAAAAAGGTTCTGCTGTCATTCAGATTTTGCAGAATACCATTTCATCACTGTTTATTACAATTTCAGTTTATTTCAAGCCAGTATTAAGCTACATATTGCTATAAGCACCTACAGGAGCCCTTTATAGAGTACCCAGGGATTTTCACAGAAAGTTTCCTGAAAGTATATACTGTTCTACAGACCACTGCAGGTCTAGTATTTGAGGGTCATGTCCATGAGATCTAATGCAGAAACAAAGGTCACTGCTTGTCACTGAAAGTGGCCTGTAGTGTGGCAGGCCCAATAACCCACACTGTGGCTATGGTAATGCCTTCACTGACTCAGAATTTCCTTTCTGTCTTCCAGGGTGATAAAGGCATTATGGGATACCTGGGACCCCAAGGAGATGATGGTCTAAAGGTGAGGTAGTGGGATTGTTTTTTATATAATAGTTTTCCTATTCAATCTTCTGTTTTCCTCTTTCTGTTCCAGCTTTCTTGTCTTCCTCTGTCTAATACTGTCTCTCTCACAGGTGCTATGATGTTCACCTATCTTCTTGCTTCCTGTTTTTCAGGGTAGGCAAGGACCTACAGGTGTTCCTGGCAAGCCAGGACTGAAAGGTGAACAGGTAAAGACTAAGTCATCCTCTCAACACTGAAGGTTTCCCTAGTATATGCTGTCAGCACCCTCTAAAACCTTGCAGATAGATACATATGACTGCTTTACATGGCGGGGGTGGGGGGGAGGGGAGGGGGAATTAACCCAGGTGTCCAGACTGGTGAGGATAAGAAGATATAATGTATGCCATCTTCCTTCACAGGGTGATATTGGTTCTCTTGGTCTGCAGGGCTTGCCAGGGTTACCAGGAATGCCAGTAAGTATCTGTGTGTCCCTGAATTTATGTGCAAAACATGTTATTACAGTAATAAAAGGGGAAAGGTAGAACCGGGCATAAAAAATCTTGGGTCTACAGTACTTATACTTTTTTCCTAAACTATTGATGATGACCAAGCAGTAGTTCCTAGATAGCTGGGGGGACTAGCTTCTGACTGTGGATGCCACAAAGCCTGCTAATAAAGCTATAAAATGAAGCATTAGCTAGTGCTTTGCTCAGCCTTTCACACTCTGCTAGTAGTGCTCTTACTGGAGGCAGGGCCGGCAGAACCACTAGGCGAGCTAGGCCTGTGCCTAGGGTGCTGAGATTTAGGGGGCGCCGCCGCCGCCGCTCACAGCCATTTCTGGTGGCAGAATTTTGAAAGGTCAAAAAGTGCCCCTTCAAAATTCTTCCCAGCCCTGCCTCCCTATGCCACCCTCCCGACATCCCCCTGGTGGTCCAGCGGAGGGCCCGGGAGTGATCTGCCACTCCCGGGACCTTGGCTGCCACTAACCAAAATGGCATCGGTGGCCTTTAGCCCTACCATGTGACAGGGGCCAACCAATGGCACCGGTAGCCCTGTCACAAGGTAGGGGCTGAAGGCCACTGGCACCATTTTGATTAGTGGTAGCTGACGACCCGGGAGCAGCAGATTGCTCCCGGGCTCCCTGCTGGACCAGGTGTTTTTTGAGGGTTTTTTTAGGGTGGAGGAGAGGTTTGGAGGGTGGGGGAGTGGCGGCATGTGGTCCCTGCCCCTGAAGTCGGGGCTGCGTCCGGGGGTGGCGCAAGGCTGAAGGTGCCCAATCCCCTTGCACCGGCCCTGACTAAAGGATTTGTTCACCCGTAAGCTTTCTGCTGGCTCTAGTTTTAACTTGAGCCCCTGTGATCCTGGTAGAGTAGAATTTCATGATTAGTATCAAGACTGACTGGAGCTTGTGTGCTTTCTCTATTTCTTCTAGGGCTTGTTTGGTATGAAGGTAAGTTTACTTTAAAATAAATTAGTTCAGACAAAAACAAGCAGAGTGATTTACCAGATAGTAGTATGTAATTGTATATCAAAATCCTCTGATGCCTAGTGAACACAGGCTGAAGACAAGGTGTCTTTAACTGGGCTTAATGACAACACATTTTACTGATGGAGAAGGAA
Source organism: Rhinatrema bivittatum (assembly GCF_901001135.1). NCBI lineage: Eukaryota > Metazoa > Chordata > Amphibia > Gymnophiona > Rhinatrematidae > Rhinatrema > Rhinatrema bivittatum. Next base: position 130,095,795 of record NC_042622.1, on the reverse strand, counting down.
AAACAGAGATCATTGTCAGGGCATCATGCTTTGTGCATTGTCAGGGCATCTTGCTTTGTGCATCAAAATCATAAAAATACTTTTTATTTTTGGTTTTTCTTTGTAGGGACTCAAAGGCTTTCAGGGTGCTGAAGGTTTGAAGGGGAAGCCAGGGCTGCCTGTGAGTAAAAGTGACGCACAAGTCTCACACACGTTCAATGGAAAAGCCTTTATAGAGAGATATGCAAGTCTCACACAGAGAGACACATACTGCTTTATGAGGTCTGTGAGAGACAGATACTTCTAAAGCTGAATGGTTTATTTATAATTGTATTATTCAATTTTTCAAAAAGCATTCAAAGCAGAATATAGCGTCAAATTATAAAGCATATCAGTAGCATAGTAGATGATGACAGAAAAAAACGGAAATGGCTCATTATTTATTTATTATTTATTTCAACGCTTTATAACCCATACATTCCATGGGCAGTACACGGCGGCCCATCCAGTCTGCCCAGCAAAGAATTTAGAGTAGTAACTGCCGCTCCATACAGATTACACCTGTGCCTTCTGTTTAGGGTTGTAACTACCCTCTTCCTTCTATTTATGATTGTATTGTGCCTCCAATACAGGTTACCCCATACTTTTCCTAGAAGTACAAAACAATCTTTTCAGTGTGGTTTTAGGATTGTCCACACTGCATGCTATCCTTATATTTTTGTTAACAAATTCTTGGCAATAATGCATCCTGTGTGTTTATCCCATGCTTTTTTACATTCTGCATCTGTCACCTTGGAGTTTCATATTGTGAGCCTTAGTTCTAAAGCTTCCTTTCCATTAAAAAAGCTTGTACCATATATCCCCTGTCTTGCTTTAGTCAAATCTCATTGTGTTCCTGGACTATTCCCGAGGCCGTAGTTCCTTCAGTCTCATCTGATAGGGGTTCCTGAACAAACTTGCATTACTTTGGTTGCCCTTCTCTGAATCAGCTCCAGCCTTTCTATAGCCTTTTTGAGATATGGATTTCAGAGCTGAACACAGTACTCCAGGTGAGGTCTCACCAACAATCCATAAAGAGGCATAATTATCTCCTTTCTTCTTCTGGTTACCTTCTCCCTATGGGGTAGATTTTCAAACCGCGCGATTTGGCCTACTTTTGCTGGCGCATCAGGCGCAAGCAAAAGTACGCTGGATTTTAGTAGATACGCGCGGAGCCGCGCGTATCCGCTAAAATCCGGGATCGGCGTGCGCAAGACTATGGATTCTGTATAGCCGTTCCCTCCGAGGCCGCTCCGAAATCGGAGCGGCCTCGGAGAGAACTTTCTTTTGCTCTCCCCTCACCTTCCCCTCCCTTCCCCTACCTAACCCACCCGCCCGGCCCTGTCTAAACCCCATCCTTACCTTTGTCGGGGGATTTACGCCTCCCAGAGGGAGGCGTAAATCCCCGCGCGCCAGCGGGCCGCTAGCGCGCCGGGACGCAACCTGGGGGCGGGTACGGAGGGCGCGGCCACGCCCCCGGACCGCCCCGGGCCGTAACCCCGCCCCCGGGCCCACCCCCAAAACGCTGCTGACACGCCCCGAAAGCGGCGCTCGGCCCCACCCCCGAAACGCCCCCCTCCGAAAACCCCGGGACTTACGCGAGTCCCGGGGCTCTGCGCGCGCCGGTAGGCCTATGTAAAATAGGCTCACCGGCGCGCAGGGCCCTGCTCGCCTAAATCCGCCCGGATTTGGGCGAGCAGGGCTCTTAAAATCCGCCCCTATATATCTAAGCATCCTCCCAGGTCTTGCCACCTTATCACACTGTTTCACCATCTTAAGATCATCTGACACTGATTATCACACTGAGGTCCCTCTCCTGATCAGTGTAATCAGCTCCTCAACAGCTACCGTTCCTGTTGATTTCTGCACTTTTTTACATTAAATTGTAACTGCCAAATATTAAACCACTCCTCAAGCTTTCTTAGATTACTTTTCATTATTTATCCTCTTTCAAGGATATTCACTCTGTTGCAGATCTCGATATCATCCATAAAAGGCAAGCTTTTCCCTGTAACTCCTCCACAATATTGCTAACAAAGATATTGAGCAGAACTGGCCCTAGCACTGATCCCTGATGTACTCCATTTATCACCTTAATTCTTCAGAGTGAATTAAATTTACTATTACTCTGTCTTCTACCAATCAACCAGTTTCTAATCCAGGCTGCTTAATCTGGTACAAATAACTAGGATTTTATAAATGTTAAACTTCAACATTTTGGGGTAGATTTTAAAAGGTGTGCACGGGTGTACATGTGCGCCTGATTTTATAACATGCTCACGGGGGTCGGCACATGCAAGGGGGTGCACAATTGTGCACCTTGCGCGCGCTGAGCTGCACTGCCTTCCCCCATTCCCTCCCAGGCCTCTCCGAATTCAGAGCGACCTGTGAGGGAACTTCCCTTCCCCCTAGCCTGACTTTCCCACCCCTTCCCCTAAACTTTCCCCCCTAGCCCTACTCTAACCCTCCCCGACCTTTGTCTTACCTTTTGCACCTGCCTCCTGGCAGGCGCAAGTTGTGCGCACCGGCAACCTGCCAGTACATGATCCTCTGACACAGTGGCAATGGCCGCTATCGGAAGCCTCTAGCCCCATCCCCGTCCCGGACCGCCCCTCCCCTGCCCCCGCCCCTTTAGTAAAGCCCCGGGACTTACACGCGCGTATCCAGGCCTTTTGAAAATAGGCACGGCGCACGTAACCCTTTGAAAATCCGGCCCTTCGTTTAAAAGGCTGCAAAACCCTTTACTTCATTGCATTTTTAAATCGTTGCCAGTGACCTTAAAATATGCGTTCATGAGTTGGCAGCTCATTGATTTCTGAGGCTGGTAAGGTATTACTAGTTCATTGAGTATAAAGATCTATAAAGTTTATACTGCATTTAATGTGTGTAATGCATTCTGTGGGAGGAGAAGGAATGACTCTCTCTTTGCAGGGCCCTCCTGGTGCTCCTGGACCCCCTGGCCGTCCCTTGAACATTACTCTGGAAGAACTGAAGGTAAATTCAACAACCAAAGAAAGAGATGAAAGTTTGGATCAATGCAAGAGCCTTATGTGGTAGAGAGATTTTACAGTGTATTCAAAAGTAAACAGTTCTCTTCTCCTGCTTTCAGTATTTACATGTGTTGGAAAGTTGTAAAATATTTCTGCAGTATACACATGGAGTAGACACAATGCTTGCGAATGAAGAGTTATTTACATAACTTGGACATGTCCAAGCCATCGGGCGATTATAGACTTCCTCTCCGTCCCTCTTTGTTTGATCAGCGAAAACAAACCCTACCTACTCCACATGTTTATAAGAAGGGCAATGTTCAAAGGCATTTCTGCCAGCAAGACATTTACCCGAAGAAAGAACCTTTAACAAAATCACCTGCCTGATACGTTAACCCAGGCTAAGCAGAGGCATTTCCAGGGGCAGAGTGGAGAAGGCATTTGGAATTATATTTCTTCAAAAGTACACAAGTATATGTAAAATTTAAAAAATTCTGAAGTTTCCGTGCGCATAATTATTTTGTCTCCACTGTGCGTTTCCTATGCATAGCTTAACTCAGTCCTTACAGACAGAGGAGGCCATTTTTTCGACTTTATTAGTATGTAAAACAATTAACAGAGCATTATTATGTATAAAGTGAAGACAAGAAGAGTGGAGGAGTATCTTAGTGGTTAGAGCAGCAGGCTCTGAACCAGGGAAAACAGGGTTCAAATCCCACTGCCACTCCTTAAGATCTGAGGTTTGTACCTTGCCTCAGGTACAAACTTAGGGAGTAATTTTTAAAGGAGTTATGTGCGTAAATGTAACATACTAATGTAGCAATGTTCAAAAGCCATTTACTCAAGTAAAGTGCACTTACATGTGAATATCCCATGAACAATTTTTAAAAGACCACTTACTTGAATAAATGCTTTTTAAAATCAGGCCCTCAGCTTGTAAGCCCTCTGGAGATAGGGAAATACCTACAATGCATGACTACAATCCACTTTGAAGTGACAAAAAGCAGAAAATAAATAAAAATCCATACAAAATCCAAAGAGCTTCCAGCGCAGTCTAGGCAGCTGAAATAAGGACAGGTAAAATGAAAATAATTATACAGGGTTGCCAGGTTAGCTGCTGATTCATATAAACCTGACCAGTACTGACCAGAGATGAGAGAGAGCCAAGAGGCAAGAAAAATTCCCAAGCACCCCTGCTTTCAGTCACAGTTAACCCTTTAGAGCTAGCTGCACTGAATATGGTAAAAAAAACAAACAAAAAAAACCTTCTTTAATGAATAAAAGGAACAGATAGGAACAAACAAAACTTGATAATGTTAAATATTCCATATACAACAAGTCCACATCAAAGAAAAAGTACACATTTTAATTTTTCTTTCCCCCCCCCCCCATCCTTCCACACGCCCCCTCCCCTACCCCCAATTATGAGCACTTTTAAATAAGATAATAAACATTCAAATCTAGGCCAAAGTGCATTTGATTCTTATGCATCCTAGCCACAAAAGAAACAAAACAGCATTAATAACAAACTGCAATCCTAGTAGTTAAAACCATCCCCCCAATCCCTAAGAAGCCCCCCCCCCCTTACTCCATAAACCCAAGAAACAGCAATTGGTGAGAATATCCCAGTTATAATTACAAGTAGCTTGCCACACATGTTAGTATGCCTATAGATGAACAGAGTGGGACCTGGAAGCAGATCGCACAATTGAGCATAACTATATGTAATTAAGAACATCACTACACTACACACACTGAGGAAGTCGTTGAAGGTAGCGTTTCCATACATTACAGAAGCCAACACAAAAAAGGCTCTCCATTTGGATCATATTATGCAGAGCATTCCTCCATTACCAAAAGGAAGGGGGACCCTCAGACCTCCGCTATGTCTGATCTGCAAATAGGAAAAAAGGTCCCATCTGGTAAATCAAACTGACCTAGAAGATTTTGAAAGGTAATTATGTCCCTAGTGCCCACCAGCAATTGCACTACCTGCTGTAAACCTTTCCTTGGCAATAGGTGCCATCCACTAGGGATGCCATCACGCAAAAAACTATCGGCCTCTAGACTTCTCGCTCCCTCCCCCTCCCCCTGCCCTAGCAGTAAAGAGCAGTGTGGAGCTTTGAAAGCAATCGATCTCCTCTTCCCTCCTCCAGCCGAGGCAATTAAAAGCACAATGGCCCACACTCCTCACCCCTCTATCCCCCATTCTGGCAATGAAGAGTAGCGCTGCCCATAGAGCAGCAAAAAACATCAGCCTCCTTCTCCCTCTCCCCACCCCAGTAGTGCAGAGCAGCTCAACCCCATGGACGCAAAAAGCATTGGTCTTTTCCTCCTCCCTTTCCCCGTCAGGCAGTGAAAAGTAGCGTGGCCAGCAGGGCCTCAAGAAGCAGCAGCATGTGGCCCGTGCAATGAACATAAGAACATAACATAAGAAAATGCCATACTGGGTCAGACCAAGGGTCCATCAAGCCCAGCATCCTGTTTCCAACAGTGGCCAATCCAGGTCATAAGAACCTGGCAAGTACCCAAAAACTAAGTCTATTCCATGTAACCATTGCTAATGGCAGTGGCTATTCTCTAAGTGAACTTAATAGCAGGTAATGGACTTCTCCTCCAAGAACTTATCCAATCCTTTTTTAAACACAGCTATACTAACTGCACGAACCACATTCTCTGGCAACAAATTCCAGAGTTTAATTGTGCGTTGAGTAAAAAAGAACTTTCTCCGATTAGTTTTAAATGTGCCCCATGCTAACTTCATGGAGTGTCCCCTAGTCTTTCTACTATCCGAAAGAGTAAATAACCGATTCACATCTACCCGTTCTAGACCTCTCATGATTTTAAACACCTCTATCATATCCCCCCTCAGTCGTCTCTTCTCCAAGCTGAAAAGTCCTAACCTCTTTAGTCTTTCCTCATAGGGGAGTTGTTCCATTCCCCTTATCATTTTGGTAGCCCTTCTCTGTACCTTCTCCATCGCAATTATATCTTTTTTGAGATGCGGCGACCAGAATTGTACACAGTATTCAAGGTGCGGTCTCACCATGGAGCGATACAGAGGCATTATGACATTTTCCGTTTTATTCATCATTCCTTTTCTAATAATTCCCAACATTCTGTTTGCTTTTTTGACTGCCGCAGCACACTGAACCGACGATTTCAATGTGTTATCCACTATGACACCTAGATCTCTTTCTTGGGTTGTAGCACCTAATGTGGAACCCAACATTGTGTAATTATAGCATGGGTTATTTTTCCCTATATGCATCACCTTGCACTTATCCACATTAAATTTCATCTGCCATTTGGATGCCCAATTTTCCAGTCTCACAAGGTCTTCCTGCAATTTATCACAATCTGCTTGTGATTTAACTACTCTGAACAATTTTGTGTCATCTGCAAATTTGATTATTTCACTCGTCGTATTTCTTTCCAGATCATTTATAAATATATTGAACAGTAAGGGTCCCAATACAGATCCCTGAGGCACTCCACTGTCCACTCCCTTCCATTGAGAAAATTGCCCATTCAGTCCTACTCTCTGTTTCCTGTCTTTTAGCCAGTTTGCAATCCACAAAAGGACATCGCCACCTATCCCATGACTTTTTCTTTTCCTAGAAGCCTCTCATGAGGAACTTTGTCAAACGCCTTCTGAAAATCCAAGTAGGCATTGGCCTCTCTTCCCATGTTTCATCATATCCGGAGGCTAGATGAGAGACAGCCAATGAAAGAGTGTGTGTGTGTGTGTGTGCGTGTGTGTGTGTGTGTATGATTAAGGATGTGAGAGAGCGGTATGAATGTGTGTGTGTCTGATTGAGCATGTGAGAGAGGTATGAGCATATATGAGCTTGTGAGAGAGAGCTTACATGTGTGTGTATATATGATTGAGTATGTGAGGGAGAGCCTATGAGCGTGTATGTGTATCACTGAGCATGTGAGAGAGAGGTATGAGCATGAGAGAGCATATGAGTGTGTGTGTGACTGCGCATATGAAAGAGATTGAACGAGAGAATGTATGTTTGTGTATAGTTGAGGATGAGAGCGCGAACAAGTATGTATGTATATGTGATTGAGCATGCATGAGAGAGAGCATATGAGCCTGTGTGTATATGATTTATCATGTGAGAGAGAGAGAATGAGCATGTGTGTGTGAGTAAACAGTTCAGCATGAGAAAGCAAACAAGCGTGTATGTGTGTATGTGGATATAATTGAGCATGTGTGAAAGAAAGCATGGAGAAAATTTATATTCAACAACCCCTTCCTCTTTCCCTGCTAGTCCACAACAATCTCAGGTCATATGGAAATCAAAATTTCCCAGGTATGGACAGCAGGGATTTTTTTTAATCCTTATTAGTTTTAATTATTGGCTAATATTTGATATATCAGCTGTTTTGAAATATTTTATTGATTTTTGGAAATTGATAGAGATATGAATTTTTAATTATTGGATGTTCTATTCATCAGCTGTTTTGAAATATTTATAATTTTTATTAGTATGGTTTTACTATTATGATTTATGTTTCTTGATTTTATTGTTTGATACTTTATGAGGAATCGTGGTATTTATGTTTTTTCATAGTTAACACTGCATACAGACTGGCTTGTTGTGGTTTCCAGTTCAGTTTTTATCTGCACGTTTCTATTTACATTTTATGGTCGCTCTATTAGGATTTTGGTGAAAATCTGTCTGTGTTCAGCATGTGTGAGCAAGGTGAGGTGCTCTGCTAGCTTATAGTTTCTGTTTGAGGATCTATAACAGCCTGGTTTGTTCTGTTTTCTTAACAGAAATTATGTGGTTAAGGAGAGATAACACAATAATCAAACTGCCAACCCTAGACCTAAGAATTATTAATATTATGCCCTTAGATCAAGTATAAGTATAAGACCTAGGAATTCAGATTGATGAGAACTTCACTATAAAAAAACATATAAACAAATTAATCAAAACCGGATACGCCAAACTGAGAACATTACATCGGCTGAAACCACTGCTAACAATACAGGACTTCTGCACTGTCTTGCAAACACTAATATTCTTGAACTCGGACTACTGCAACTCCCTATTACTAGGCCTACCATCAAGGATACTAAAACCACTACAGTTACTTCAAAATGCCTCCGCTAGACTTATTAGGGATTGAGCACATCACCCCCTCACTGATTACACTGCACTGGCTTCCTGTACAATCCAGAATTCACTATAAAGTATTAACTTTAATTTTCAGTATCATGAACAATATTATCCCAGGTTTATTAGGAGTTACACTTCAAATTTACACACCACAGAGAGCCCTAAGATCACAAAACAAAGGACTCTTAATGGTTCCTTCTACATGTAACACACACCTAATACAAATAAGAGACCAAATGTTCTCCATAGCGGGCCCCAAGTTGTGGAACTCTCTTCCAGATCCAATACGCCAGATAACAGAAAGAAAGAATTTCAAGTGTGAAATGAAAACATGGCTCTTTAGAAAAGTATACAATTTAACGTAAAATAACAATATGCTGATTATCCCAGGACAAGCAGGATGCTAGTCCTCCATATGGGTGACTTCACTGACGGAGCCCTATTGTGGGAAAACTTTCTGTCAAAGTTTCTAGAAACTTTTGACTGGCACTGTGAGGCCACTGAGCATGCCCAGCATGCCATGATATTCTCTGCCACAGGGGTCTCTCTTCAGTCTTTGTTTTTCCGCGCTGCTGCAAGCATCGCGGAGATAGGAGCCCTGTGAGTTTTTACTCACACATTACTGACTGAAAAAGTCATTATTTTCAAATTATCTCTCCCATAGGGGATCTCTCTCTCTTTTTCTCCACTGGACAGTGAGAATTTGGTATCGTTTTTACTGTAAGTAAAAACATTTTTTCTCTCAGAAAATTTCACCCGTTTTCATCAACTTCGATGCCACTATCGATGCCAACGTCGGTGACTTCGTTTTTACCAGTCACCATGCCGATGTCGATGATCCTGTCGGTTCCGGCACTGATGCCAATCTTCACGCTTGCGCCGATGCCAGGCAATAAAGACAAAACAACTACGGTGACTTTGAAGAGATCATCAAAGACACTAGTCCTATCTTTGATCCTGAAGCCTTCACCATCAGTGCCACTTCTTCCTGGGGATCCAGGACACTCAGACTCGGCACTACATCAAATAATGAAAAGATATCAGGATCTACTGGATTCTCTCCCCTCTAATCCAAGGGAAGAGCATCTTGAGGAATCATATCCTGAAGATCCATTGCCAGGACCTTCTGGCATTCCTCCTCCACCCAAGACTTCAGCAACTCCTCACCACATCCAAGTATATGACACTTGGAGTGACACAAATTCAGAAACTTCATCTGAGGATTTTATGTCTGAGCCATCCCCACCAGATCCACGAAAGAAATCTCCTCCAGAAGATTTTACTTTCACAACTTTTGTCCTGGAAATGGCTGATACCATTCCTTTCAAATTAGTCACAGAGCAGGATACCAGACAACAAATCTTGGAGGTGCTTCAATTTGTCGACCCTCCAAAACAAGTGGTAGCCATACCAGTGCATGATATTCTCCTAGAATTGCAACATCGTCTGTGGGAACATCCCTGCTACATTCCAGCTGTCAATAAGAGAATGGACAATACATATTTAGTACAATCTGCTCCTGGGTATCAAAAGTCGCAGCTCCCTCACCACTCAGTAGTGGTGGAGTTGGCACAAAAAAGATCAAAAAGAATTAGACCACATTCATCGAATCCCCCAGGTAAAGATCACCAGTTTTTAGATTCCCTGGGTCGTAAAGTCTATCAAGGGGCCATGTTGAACTCTAGAATCTCTTCATACCAACTCTACATGACCCAATATCAAAGAGACTTGTGGAAACAAATGCAAGATTTTGTTCCATCTCTTCCATCTCAATATCAAGAGGTAGCCCAGGCCATAATCCACAAGGGTCTGGAGGCCGGAAAATATGAGGTCCGTGCGGCCTATGACAGATTTGAAACAGCTTCCAGGGTAGCTGCATCAGGGATCAGCGCCAGGATATGGGCATCGCTTAAGGCCTCAGACCTTAGACCTGAGGTCCAAGATAAATTAGTAGATCTCCCTTGCTTGGGAAATAACCTTTTTGGATCCAAGGTCCAGGATGCAGTGACTCAACTAAAGGAGCACACTGAAACACTGAGGCAGCTTTCTTCGCTTCCACAAGATCCTCCTACGCATTCTGGGCGTAGGCCTCAATGAAAAGAAGCTAGAAGACCTTTTTACAGACAAAGGAGATATTACCCTCCTATATCTTGAGCCAGGCCTTCTAGGACTCAACAAAGACCGCAACCAAGACAACCTAGGGCAGCTAGGCCTCAACCTGCTCCACAGACAGGACCTGCTGCTGGTTTTTGAAACCACTTCCAGAGAACTCAGCTACTTCTCCAATCCTCAGCCAGAACTCCCAGTGGGAGGCCGGATATCCAAATTTTACAACAATTGGATGCCAATAACATCAGACCAATGGATTCTGTCCATAATATCTCGAGGATACCAACTCAATTTCCTCTCAATTCCCACAGATTTTCCTCCGAGTCATTCTCATCTCAGCGAAAAACACATGCTTCCACTACAAGTAGAATTATCCACCCTTCTGAAAGCCAGAGCTGTAGAGCCGGTGCCCCGGCCTCAGAGGGGCAGAGGATTCTATTCCCGTTATTTCCTCATTCCAAAGAAAACTGGAAGCCTTCGTCCCATCCTAGACCTCAGAAATCTCAATAAATTTCTAAAGAAAGAAAAGTTCAGGATGGTTTCTCTAGGCACCAAGCTTCCACTTCTTCAAACAGGAGATTGGCTTTGTTCTCTGGATCTACAAGACACTTACGCTCACATTCCAATATTTCCCCCTCATCGCAAGTATCTGCGCTTCATGGTGGGTCAACAACATTTCCAATACAGAGTATTGCCATTCGGCCTTGCCTCTGCTCCCAGAGTATTCACCAAATGTCTGGCAGTAATAGCAGCACACTTGCACAAACAAAGTGTCTATGTGTTTCCATATCTAGACGACTGGCTCATCAGAAGTCAATCTCTACAAGGAGCTCTCGCTTCTCTCAATCGAACAATTACTGTACTCCATTCGATGGGATTTCTCATCAATTATCAAAAGTCCCATCTTACTCCATCTGCTTCAATTCATAGGAGCAGAATTGAACACCAACCTCTCAACAGCTTTTCTACCCAAGGACCATGCAGACACACTTTCCCTTTTGGCAAACTCGCTACGCTCAAAGAAACAAGCAACAGCTCATCAGTTTCTAACTTTACTAGGCCACATGGCCTCCACAGTTCATGTCACTCCTATGGCACTGCTCACCATGAGAGTCACCCAATGGACTTTAAGATCACAATGGATCCAAGCCATTCAACCACTGCATTCTCCAATTCAAATAACCCACCAGCTACGTTCCTTTCTACTTTGGTGGGCGAACAAGGACAATTTGCGCAAGGGTCTATCCTTCCAACAACCAGTCCCACAGATAACATTAACTACAGATGCATCCACCTTCGGTTGGGGAGCTCACATAGACAATCTCCAAACCCAAGGTTCTTGGACAAAACTCGAAGCAACATTTCAAATCAATTTCCTGGAACTTCAAGCTATACGTTATGTGATGCATGCGTTCAAGGATTGCCTTTCACACTAGACTGTTCTGATCCAAACGGACAACACAGTAGCCATGTGGTACATCAACAAACAGGGAGGTACGGGCTCGTATCTCCTTTGTCAAGAAGCTGCACACATTTGGTACTGGGCCCTGAACCACTCAATGTTTCTCCGAGCCACCTATCTGGCAGGCATTCACAATGTAGTGGCAGATCGACTCAGTCGTCAGTTCCAACCACACGAGTGGTCCCTGGATCCCTCAGTAGTGACCAGGATATTCCAATGTTGGGAGCACCCAACAATAGATCTCTTTGCGCCACATCTGAATCACAAAGTGGACAAATTCTGTTCTCTACACAAACAGAAAAACCAGCCAGCCAAGGACGCTATTGCTCGCCCTTGGAACTCAGGCCTTCTATATGCGTATCCTCCAATACCGCTCATAACCAAAACTCTAGTGAAGCTACAACAGGACAAGGGGACCATGATTCTCATAGCCCCGTATTGGCCTCGACAAGTATGGTTTCCCACACTTCTAGAACTCTCGATTAGGGATCCCATTCGACTAGGAGTAGCTCCCACTCTCATAACTCAGGATCAGGGTCAGTTGCGCCATCCCAACTTTCAATCCCTATCCCTGACAGCATGGATGTTGAAAGCTTGATTCTACAACCACTCAATCTTACAACTAATGTATCTCAAGTGCTTATAGCTTCACGTAAACCTTCCACACGAAAGAACTATTCTTCCAAATGGAAAAGATTTACTTTGTGGTGCAGTCAAAAGAATATTGATCCTTTCATCTGCCCCACTACTTCTCTGCTAGACTACTTATACCATCTTTCAGAATCTGGTCTCCAGACTTTGTCTGTAAGAGTACACTGAAGTGCAAGCTCAGCTTACCATAACAAGATGAGAGGTGCACCAATATCCATACAACCTCTTGTCAGTAGGTTTATGAGAGGTTTAACTCACCTTAAACCACCAATTCGGCCACCAGTCACAGAATGGGACCTGAATCTGGTCTTAAAAAGGCTCATGCATTCTCCTTTCGAACCCATGAATTCCTGTGATGTTAAATTTCTCACATGGAAGACTATCTTCCTCATAGCCATTACATCAGCTAGAAGGGTTAGTGAGTTACAAGCACTTGTCACGTACTCGCCCTACACAAAATTCCTACATGACAGAGTGGTTCTCCGTACACATCCAAAATTCCTTCCCAAGGTAGTTACGGAATTCCACTTGAACCAATCCATAATTTTACCCACATTCTTTCCAAGGCCTCATTCTCACCAAGGAGAACGGGCCTTACATACCTTGGACTGTAAGCATACGCTAGCATTTTAATTAGACCGCCCGCAGTCCACAGGAAATCTACTCAGCTCTTTGTATCTTATGATCCAAACAAACCAGGTAAGGCGGTAGGTAAACATACTCTATCCAACTGGTTGGCAGATTGCATACAGTTTTGCTATGAAAAAGCAGGCCTTCCTCTCCAAGGGCGAGTAAAGGCACATTCAGTAAGAGCAATGTCAACCTCAGTAGCACACTATCGTTCAGTGCCAATCCTTGACATATGTAAAGCAACAACATGGAGTTCTCTTCACACCTTTGCAGCTCATTACTGTTTGGACAAACAGGGACGACAAGATTCGGCCTATGGACAATCTGTCTTAAAGAACTTGTTTCTAGTTTAATCCCAACTCCTTCTACATCCAACCTGCTGTGATCTTCGGCTGACTCATTTTCAACAACAATACTTCACTGTTGCTTCACTACGAAATGACTCAGCCTCTAGCTTGCTACCTTGTTACCTTTCATTATTTTATTTTTGCTAAATCTTATTGCTACATTCGAGACTGAAGAGAGACCCCTGTGGCAGAGAATATCATGGCATGCTGGGCATGCTCAGTGGCCTCACAGTGCCAGTCAAACGTTTCTAGAAACTTTGACAGAAAGTTTTCCCGCAATAGGGCTCAGTCAGTGACGTAACCCATATGTGAGGACTACATCCTGCTGTCCTGGGATAACACCTATTACAAGGTAAGCAATTTTGCTTATTCTCAATGTCAGTACCAGAGATAATGTTAGTGGAGAGAGCAATAAGTAGTGAACAATGTAATGTGTTTTGTTAGTTGAATTAGAATCTGTATTTACTGTTTGGTCAACCTAAAAATGTACGAATATGAACTAGATTAGATCCTGACTATTTTGATGTCCTAGAACAGTGGTTCTCAACCTTTTTCCCATCATGACCACCTGACAGACCTCACTCACATGTGTGACACTGCTCATTACAATTCACGGCGGAAATAAAAAATAAAGGCCCAGTATTATTTTTATTGTTAAGAATGACACAAGGGAAAGATACATATGCTGTCTAAACAGAAATTGCATAAAAAGTAAACATCCCACACCAAAACAGCACCAATTTCCAGTACTCAAATAGTAAACACCTTACTTAAGAAACGGCAACACTGAAAATATTACACCAGGCCTTAAGACATCAATACACCTCCTATTAGGAAAACGGATCAAGCCAGGCTACTATAGAGCCCTACACAGAAACTCAATGCCAGCAGAAAACCTCACCTGAATCACATGCGCTGACCCTCACCTATCAAAGAATAAAGAGACCAAAACGCATAACTAGAAGCATGCAGACAAAAACTGAATTGGAAACTGCAACAAGCCAGGGTCTCTTTTTGCAGTGTAAGAAAGGAAAAAGAGAAACATCACCAGTCTTTATAAAACAAATCAAGAAATATAAAATCAATAGCAGCAAAACCATACTAACAAAAAAAACAGATTATTTTGAAACAGCTGTTGAATGGAATATCCAATAATTAAAAACTCAAATAAAAATTTTCTAGATACAAATAAAATATTTCAAAATAGCAGACACAAAGGCCCAATCCAATAATGAAAAAAAATAAGGATACAAAAATGTTTTGCTCTGCATACCTGGGAACGTTTGATATCCAGGTGCCCTGAGATTGTTTTGAATTAGCAGGAGGAGGGATGGTTTGCTTGCAACTTTCTCCTCTCTCTCACACTGGCTCTCAATTGCTCACATATACACATGCCTTTTCTCTCTCACTTATATAGGCTCTTAATAACAATTTATACACATGTTGTCTGTCTTTTCACGCTTACACGTACAGGCTTTCAGTTACACACATACATGATGTCTTTTTCTCTCATACACAGACTCTCATTCACATGCTTACACACATTCGCGCTCTCTCTTTCTCTCATTACACACAGGCTCTGAATCACATACTCACATGCTCCCTCACCTAAACCAGCTCTCAATCACCCACAGACACACATACTCTCTCTCTCTTAATTATACACACAGGCCCTTAATCATACATACACATGATCTCTCTCACACAGAATGGATCTCAATCACACACGCATACTCTCACACAAACAGGTTTTCAATCACAAACTTACACATACAATTTCTCAGTCAAACACTTCCATTCATGCTGCCTCTCACATACAGGCTGTCAATCACACACATACTCTCTTTCACATATAGGGGCCTCAATCATTCATATACATGCTATCTCACTCACACACACACACACAGGACCTCAAACACACATACTTGCTCATTCATTCACTCTCCCCCCCCCCCACCCCCCGAACTAGCGACAGCAGCAGCCTCTTCCACTTCCAACCCTAAAGGCAGCAGCAACCTCCTTCACTTTCAGCCCTCGCGGAGAAAGGAGTCCCATCGGCCGTAGGGGTTGACGTTGTTCTTCGTTTTTCTCCAAGCCGCCTTGCTCATTCTTCAGGCTGCGCCTCTCTTCTTTTCTTCAGGCCAACACTGCCCGCACTTGCATGGTCTCTTCTCCCCGGGCTCACACCCGCTGCTCACCACTTCCTCTTCCGGGCCGTGGGGGGGGGGGGGGCAGGAAGAAGTGAGCATGCCGGTGCCGCTGACTCCAGCTGTCCTGCCGCGTTCCACCCGGTCTTTCAGCGTTTTAAGCCCAGGTGGAGGATCTATTTTGCTCGGGTAGGAGGAGCAGCTGGGTCTTCGGGGGACTGGGAAGTTTGGCGACACATGTAAGTCTGCTTTAAAATTGATGTAACATAAGCACATTTTTTGCACACTAATTTAGGAAGTCTGTTATAAAACTGCTCCCTATAACAGTAACTTTTAAACAGGTGCAAGGGTGCACATGTGTGTGCATTCGTTGGCCTGTGCCCAGGGACGTGACCATTTTATAACATACATGCTTATACGTGCGCATGTTATAAAATAGCTTGATCAATTTTAAGTGGACGCGCGCCTATGAGCACAAATGCCATTTTTACCATGTAATGGATAGGATTTTAAAAGACATGTGAGCAGACGCCATTACTAGTTTTACCAGTTCGCCCAGGTAAGGAATAGAACTTCCATACCCCCCTAATTTAATAGCCTCCCTTTTTCACTGTTAGCCCCCAACCCTTAAAAACCTGCCAATCTATCTGTCTTTATTTTATAGCATAAGTAAAGTTATGTGGCAGAGGACCCAGGCATGTGCCTGTGCGCATAAGTATTTATGCTCAGATTTCAATGTGAAATCCAGGAACGCACATGCCCTGCCCGACCAATCCCACACCCTGCCCCTTTTTTGGAACTTTTCATTTGTGCACATAACGGCAAGTATGTGCGCATTCGAGCGGCTTTTAAAATCCGCTCGGCGTATGCCAGCCCAACTTGTGCATGTATCTCCTGATTTTGGTGCGTGCCGTGCTTTTAAAATTCAGCTTTCTGTTCTTATTTTGCTGTATATGCATGTCGTATTGTTGAAACTATTGTTTTCAGTTTTTATTTTATTTTTCCTGGGAATATATCTGTGCTTTACAGCAATATTAAAGTTAGATTTACCCTGACAAATGGAGAGTCATTTTTTTCCCATCGATACCGCCTTTTTTTGCTTTGTTGTAATGAATGTTAATACATTTCCAAGCAAATAAAATAAAAACTGAAAATGATGGTCCCTATAGACATAGCATTGTTAAAAATTAGCAACATATAATGTCAGAAAGGGTAATTTTGCAAAACTGTAGGTAATTTATATGGCAAATGCATACATAAGTTACACCAAATTTCAAAGGGAACATACGTAATCTGTATATATTTGCTTCGAAAATTATTCTACTTAAAGTATCCACATATGTTTCAACTGGTATCCAGAGCATGTAAATTTTCCAGATAAACTTATGTGCATACATATTGAAATCAAAACGTATACGCATAAGTGGACCCAAACTCATTCTGAGAATATCTCTGCACAGTCCTAGTAATCTTACGTGCCAAAGTGTCATATACACATAGGTTTACCCAAATATCAGGATAAGCAATTATATAACACTCCATTTCTGCAGATTAAAACATTTGAAAATTACCATCTTAAATTTTGAAGCCTGCATATAGGGGTAGATTTTTAAAAAGGACGCGCGATTTTATAATATGCGCATGCATGGGGGGTAGACATAGGCCATAATCATGCGGCGACGCATCGTCCAGCTTCTCCAGTTCCTTCCCAGTCCGTTCCGCCCCCTATCCTATGCTAGGGGCCCCCCCTTTTTTTTACCTTTCTTTTTTGCTCCTGCAAAGGAGCTATAGCAAGTTGTGCGATCCCCTGGCACAGCGGCAAATGGCCGCTGTACTGGGTGCCTCTAGTCCTGCCCCCCCGGACTGCCCCTCTACCGAGGCCCGGCTCGTGTGCTCGTAACAGGGCCCTTTTGGAATGCATGCGGCGCACGCAAGGCCCGGCCGCGTGCATAACCCATGTGTTTTACACATGCAGGCCATTAAAAATCTGGCCGATATGTCTTCAAAGAATGCTAGTCTTTCTCTGATGACTAAATATTTTTGTCATCAGCTCCTAAAAGTCAGCCTCCTTTAGATTCCATCTATTACTTACGTTCTGTTTTACTTTTCCAGAGCCTGATTTATTCAACAGATAAACTGAACTATGACATGGTATGGGCCATCCTTGACAATCTGGGTCGTGAAATAAAGCTCCTAGTTGACCCCCCTAATGGTACCAAAGAAAATCCAGCAACCACGTGCCAAGAACTTCACCTGGCCTGGCCACTGCTTCCTGATGGTATGAAAACAAGAGAATGACTTGAACTTATATATGTTGATTTGGTCTGGAAGATATTTTCTGATTGCTTTCTTAGGCCTAGATTCATCATTTTGCTATAAATATAGCAAAAATAGTGCCCATGATAAAAAAAAAAAAGGGGGTGTGGTTAAGCTAATTTTCATGGTACCACATAGGTATTTTACCGCAATGTGTGTTAAATGTATTGCACCTGAGTTATTGACCAGACAATTGCAGTTGTGTGTGAGAGAGAGAGCCTCTGTAGAGGCTCATAAAAAGGTTTACTATTTATACCACTGTAAGAAGGGTGAGGTTGGGGGATGAGTTGAGTTTGGGGGGGCAGTTTTACGTGCACATTCATACATACGAACAGCACAGTTACCATCAGTGAAGATGTAAATTGATTTGGGGTGATGAAAGGTGAAATAACAGTAGATTTGTTCCATGTTCTCTCTACCGAGCTTGTTTGCAGCTAGGTAGAGTGTGCATCAAGCAAGGTAGAGAGAACATGGTACAAATCTACTCTTCTTTCACCTTTCATCCCTCCAAATCACATTAAATCTTCACTGATGGTAACTGTGCTGTTCGTACGTATGACTGTACATGTCAAACTGCCCCCTACAACCCATTTCACCCCACAAACCTCCCCCCTAGTTCATAATGCCCCCTCTTACAATAGTATAAATAGTTCAAAAGCAGTGGACCTCCACAGAAGTTCTCTCTCTCTTTCCCCTCCCGAAATGTGATTTGTGATAAATCCCATTTCAGCCATAATACACAGCTATCACAGGCATAACGCTCAGGAAAAAGGTGTAGTTATTTCCAGCATTAAATCCCAGAATAGTGTGCGTTATGATATTGCACATAACGTTAACCAGCCCTCATTTCTATTTACTCCACCCAAACTCCTCCCAATTGAATAAAATGTTCAAATTTGCATACTCATTTTGCAATGTGGTATTTATCACATGCGTTACGGTGATATTGCAGGTATTAGGGCCCTAACGCCCGCGATAAGCCCCTAACGCATTTTGATAAATGACCCCCTTAGATAAGAAAACCTACACACCTACAAAAGCCACACAGACAAAAGGATTTGTTGGGTGTATAAAAGTGGCAGCAGATTACTGTGATGCCTTCTCACAATTCCAGGTAGACCCACTATTCTGGATCGAAAAAAGTATCAAACTGAGTGAAACGTTCACAGTGCATAAAACATTTTTTGGTTTATATTTACATCTGACTGCAGGACATCACAGAAGATGAAATCCTAATAACGTAGGATGGTGTAGGAGGGAGGAGCTGGAGGCTAAATTTAGGCTGCTATTTAGGGAATTGATTTCTAGAACCTTCAGAGTTGCTTTCTCAGAAATGCTCCTAGCTCTAAGCGCAGGACCACAGAGGCAGACTGAGACAAGGATGCAGTCAGGAAGGCATCAGATTCATTAGGAATTAGGGAACATTTTGGGAAGGAGGGAGCCTATTCTAGTAGGATGGGCTCCACTTTAACCAAAATGGAACCCAGCTGCTAGCTCTATAACAACTAAAAAGGAGGTAGAGTAGCTTTTAAACTAGATCATGGGGAAAGGTTGATGTCACTCAGAAGTGCATGGTTCAGAGCAATGTACCCACAAAGAATACCATTAAAACTGAGAAATTATATTGTCCTGCCAATGAGGATGTGGAAAAAGCTGATTAAAAATTACCCGAACCAACTGCTATGTAAATGCCAGATGTCTACAAATAGGATGGTAGAGTTTAACATAAGTAGTTCTATTTTTTGTTACTTACTACCAAGGACAGCAATAGCTTTCTTAAGTCTACCTGGCTAATGTTTTATGGACTTTTCCTCCAGGAACTTGTCTAAACCTGTTTTAAAACCTACTTTGCTAGTTGCCTTGATTACACCCTCTGGCAACAAATTTCAAAGCTTGATTGTGTGCTGAGTGAAAAAGATTTGTTTTAAATCTGTTGATTAATAGTTTCACAATGTCCCCTTTTTTTTTATAATTTAATCTTTATTAGTTTTAAACAAATATTTTCAAGCATTTAATATCTTGATTAGAAAACAAGAGTGTTTACAGAATTTCCAGTTATATAAGTCTTAAGATACTCTAAATAGAATATATTTAAACAAATATACTGAAATAAAGAGGTAGAAAAAAAGGAGTAGCAATATATCTTCCTCCTTTCAATAAAGATAAACACCTCATTCAAAGATTAACATTCCACTCCCTTCATAGTCCTCAATATTTTGCTTATAGGGCCTAATTTCACAACTGCAGAAGAAATTGAAAAAAAAAAGTACAAGAAATTCCTCATGTTTGCCTGCCTCAAAACCCTTGCTTACAAGGGTTTGTAGTTGGTCTTGGAATTGCTGAGGCAGGGAGTCTGAGAAATCCTGTATCTGCTTAAATAAGGCCCTGTTTTATTGGGTCATATAAAGCTGATAGACAGCAATTCAGGAGATGAGCATGGCTCCTTGGAATACTCGGCGTCCAATGTGGTCCAGGAATTTTTGTTCCTTACCAGGAGGGGTAGATGAGTGAGGTTTTGACCTCTTTGCCCTCTTTTGAGCAGACTCCACCACCCGGGGTTTTTCGAGGGGGGCGTGTCGGGGGCGTGTCGGGGGCGGGGCCGATCGGCGCGGCGTTTTCGGGGCGGGATACGGCGTTTCGGGGGCAGGCCCGGGGGCATGATTTCGGCCTCCAGAACCACCCCCGGGTCGCGTCTCGGCGCGCTAGCGGCCCGCTGGCGCGCGGGGATTTACTTCTCCCTCCGGGAGGCGTAAATCCCCCGACAAAGGTAGGGGGGGGTTTAGACAGGGCCGGGGGGGTGGGTTAGGTAGAGGAAGGGAGGGGAAGGGGAGGGGAGGGCGAAAGCGAATTCCCTCCGATTTCGGAGCGGCCTCGGAGGGAATGGAGGTAGGCTGCGCGGCTCGGCGCGCGCCGGCTACACGAAAATCGGCAGCCTTGCGCGCGCCGATCCAGGATTTTAGCAGATACGCGCGTATCTGCTAAAATCCAGCGTACTTTTGTTTGCGCCTGATGCGCCTACAAAAGTACGCGAAGGCGCCCTTTTTTAAAATCTACCCTGTAGTGTACATCCTTCACCACAAACCCAAGGAACTTCCAATGGGTAGAGTGAATGGGAATGTGCACATAAGTATCATTCAGATGCAGAGCGCACATCCAATCTCGCAGCTCAATGAAAGGAAGAATAATCTGGAGGGAGCTCATCTTAAATTTCTTTTGGGGATTAAAAAATAAAAGGAATAGAACCCCTAGCAACACTCCAATGAATAGATAAGCTTGATCACCTTCTGTTGCAAGAGTGACTCTACCTCCAGCTGCAGTTGAGCAGATTGAAAGGGGTCAGAGTTGATGATTAAAATCTGACTGTTTGTTTAGAGGAGGGTAGGGGAAAAAACATGCAAGCGGTAGCCATATTCAATTTTCAGGACCCACTGGTCCTTGCTGACATGGATCCATTCTGGAAGGAAGGACTGGACCCTACCCCCACCAGTGAGGCAGGTTTCAAGAATGTCCAAAACTAGTTCCAGGCTTAGGTTGTGATTGCTGCTGGGCCTTTGGCTGATGCCTTTCCCTCTGCTAACCTCTAGCAGGCAGCTGAAAAGTGGCAGGAGCTTAATTATGATGTAAAGAATAGAAAAGACATCTTTGGAAGAACAGACACTTGTAGGAGAAGTTCTGCTGTCTGGTTGGGGCTGTCTAGTCCTCCACTGCTGATCTCTGTTGTAGGGGAGATTGACACTCCTTAAATCAGTGCCACTATCTCTTTCACCCTGTTGCTGAACAAATTGTCCTGTTTACAAGGACCATCTTCCAAGCAGATTGAATGCTTCTCATATTCCTCTGTGTCTTCCACTAGAGATGTGAATCGTGTGATCGATCATCTTAACGATCGATTTCGGCTGGGGGGGGGAGGGAATCGGATCGTCGCGGTTTTGTTTTTTTAAATATCGTGAAAATCGTAAATCGGGGGAGGGCGGGGAAACCGGCACACTAAAACATCCCTAAAACCCACCCCGACCCTTTAAAATAAATCCCCCACCCTCCCGAACCCCCCCAAAATGCCTTAAATTACCTGAGGTCCAGAGGGGGGGTCCCGGTGTGATCTTTTACTCTCGGGCCTCCGGTGCGTTGTAGAAATGGCGCCGGCGCTACCTTTGCCCTGTCATATGACAGGGCAAAGGTAGCGCCGGCGCCATTTTGTTTTTTGTCCCCCAACGTCAGGAGCGTAGGAGATCGCTCCTGGACCCCCGCTGGACCCCCAGGGACTTTTGGCCAGCTTGGGGGGGCCTCCTGACCCCCACAAGACTTGCCAAAAGTCCAGCGGGGGTCCGGGAGCGACCTCCTGCACTCGAATCGTTTTGCCGTACAAAATGGCGCCGGCCATACATATGGCCGGCGCCATTTTGTACGGCAAAACGACGTCAGGAGCGTCGGAGATCGCTCCCGGACCCCCGCTGGACCCCCAGGGACTTTTGGCCAGCTTGGGGGGGTCAGGAGGCCCCCCCAAGCTGGCCAAAAGTCCCTGGGGGTCCAGCGGTGGTCCGGGAGCGATCTCCTACGCTCCTGACGTCGGGGGACAAAAAAGCAAAATGGCGCCAGCGCTACCTTTGCCCTGTCATATGACAGGGCAAAGGTAGCGCCGGCACCATTTCTACAACGCACCGGAGGCCCGAGAGTAAAAGATCACACCGGGACCCCCCCCACTGGACCCCAGGTAATTTAAGGCATTTGAGGGGGGGTTCGGGAGGGTGGGGGATTTATTTTAAAGGGTCGGGGTGGGTTTTAGGGTTGTTTTAGTGTGCCGGTTTTCCCGCCCTCCCCCTTCCACTCCCCCTTCCCCCGATTTACGATTTTTGACAATAAATCGGGGGAATTCCTATTAAATATCGCCTCTAACGATTTTTGATGATTTAAAATATATCGGACGATATTTTAAATCGTCAAAAAACGATTCACATCCCTATCTTCCACTGCTCAACTGGACTGCCTGTCTTAGGTCTGATGATTCTGTCAAAGGCTTCAGCTTCTGCACGGTTTTGTGAAAATACTGTGCTATATACAGCTGACGAGCTGTGATGTGAGTGATAAGTATGACTCCCTGGAAGGCTTTTTCCAAACACATTCATCACCTTTGGATCCTTCTCCAGCAGCGTGTTAGAGTGATTACAAGTGATTTCTGCATGTTTGAATGCCAACTCTGCCACCACAGATTGGTGCAGTAGCTGAACTACCCCAAAACCTGGGGATCCCTGGCCCCTAAATTTTAAGTCAAGCTTTCAGACACTGGAAGGCATAATGTTATCTGCCTCATCCTCATTTGCAGGTTTATGAGGAACCTATTTAACAGAATAGGTGTAGAGAATGCTGGAGGTTGAAGAAACTGAAGAAGCCCAAAGACATCTGCTCTCAGATCTTGCTCCTTCCTAATGCTGATGAACAGCACTTTTACCAGCTCATCCAAAAAACAGTAGCAGAGATCTTCCAGAGATGTATGCTGAGGTAAACCTGGTAGGAGATCTGAAAGAATACCTATAGAATCTTCCTTCTTCCCCTAACTAACGGGGTACACTAAGCCATAACCTCAATCAAGATGACAGAGAAGATGATTGCTGGTCTGAAGAGGAAATATCTGGCAGAAACTCAGAATAAATTCACCCCACTTCTTCCCCTTACATCCTTTGGATGAAGTATAAAACTCTGGGGGACTTAAGTGGGAAGATTTCCTCCATCTTGGACAGGAGAAGCCCAATCTTCTCTGGTTTCCAGGACTTTAGGGGGCAAAGAAATCTTTATCAGCTCTGACAGGTTTTGAACTGGAGTTGAAAAGAGAGACATCCTCTTCAGAAACCCAGATTAGTACATACTCATTAAGCATTGCCAATGCCAGTGGTGACAAATGGAAACTCTGTGCTGCAGCTGTAATGCTCTGACAGGGAAGCAATCTTAGGAGACCATGATGAGGTGATGCATGCCAATGAAATAGATTGTGCCCTGGTCTGTATCAGATCCAGATATAAGAGATGGCTCAGATATAAGAGATGGCTCAGATATAAGAGATGGTTCAGCTGACCATGAAAGACAAAGGCACCAGTGCCAACCCTCCTGCCTGGGGATAGAGAATATTTCCACAAGTTATAAATATTTAAGGAAAGAGGCGGATAGTTTCATACTAGTACATTACACCATGGCAATGTATCTGCTCTAAAATGAAAAAATGTAATGGCTAACCTCATCACTTCATTTCCACATCCCTTCAAGAATTACTAGATCAACCGAACAGGGATGTTGCCTATTCCTTCCCCCAAAATTGCACATCTAAATAATGTAAGAGAAAGAACTCTCTCTATTGCTGGACCCCAACTATGGAACTCTATTCCACAGGAATTACGATTAGAAGCAGACGTCAAATTATTTAAAAAGGGCATTAAAACTTGGCTTTTTAAACAAGCCTTCCAAGAGCTGTTAACATAATGATTTCAAACTACTGATTTTTGTACCAAGGTAATGTATATATTTTTTATTTTATCATCTCTACTCTTTCTATACTGCCTCTCTAATTGTTTAAATTTTAAGATTTGGCCTACTATTTTAGTTACTATTTTATTATTTACATTATGAAACTATGTATCTACTTCCTTTCTTCTTTTGGAAATGCAAATATTTTTAAACGAATATTTGCTAACTACTGTAAACCGATTTGATATGCTTGCATGAAAAGTCTGTATATAAAAATTATTAAATAAATAAATGTAATCATTAACTACCGCCATCCGTCCACATGAATTTTTTTGTATTTCTATTATTTTTTTCTTTTCTGCAGTGCTCTGAAATTTTCTTTATAATCAAAAAGTGAATTAAAAGCACAAATCAGTTAGAAGAGAGTGAAACTTTTCATAGATGTAAATTAATCTTTCAGCGCATTTAAATGAGTCCAACAAAAAACAGCATACTTTCCTCCCTACATTGCCATGTTTCAGACTCATTGTCCTTCCTCAGGGGATGTTGGACAAGTAGATGACTCGCTGTTTTCCATGGTCCACTCGCGTCCTAATCCATCGATGTTTCCTGCTGTGCCTCCATGTTTGCCCCAAAGGGAATCCCTCATTCCTCTTCAGCACCTTAATCTTCTCAACTGTACTCAATCCATCCCGTGATGATCTAAGAACTTGCATCACAGAGAAGGAGGGAAGGGGAAACAGCCTTCCCAGACTTGTGGGAAAGAGTGGAAGAAGAATCCCACAGCTTTGGGCTCTTACCTGAAGGTATCTTCCACAAGGCCTCCATTTTTCAGGCATGATACTGTTGCACCCTCAGGGACATGCTACCACAACTGTAGCAGTCGTATGTATCATAATCCGGGCCCAGGCAGAATACCAAATGGAATGTTTATCTATAATGGACATCTGGTACCCACAAATGCAGGCCTTAAAACTATTGACTGCACTCATTTTTGGCCTTGGACTTTTTCATCTTCTTATCTTGTAAATACTAAATGTTCCGTTGAGGGGCTGCCAAGGCAGCAGCGAAAACAAAAAAATTCAGCAAGGCAAAATGGACCAATAATTGGCCCAAAGAAATCTGAGGAATAGAATGAGACTGGGAATACATCCATGATCGGACAAAGACTAAGAGGCTTTGAGAACTGGTTCTATGTCGGCAGAAAATAGGGAAAAGCATAAGCATTGGCAAGTTAAATGTAAAACATTGATAAGACAGGCTAAGAGAGAATTTGAAAAGAATTTGGCTGTACTGGCAAAAACTTTAAATATACTGGAAGCCTTGCGAGGGAGTCCATTGGACTGTTAGATAATCAAGGGGTTAAAGGGGCACTTGGGGAAGATAAAGCCATCACGGAAAGACTAAACAAATTCTTTGTTTCGGTGTTTACTTGCTGGGGGGATACCCATTTCTGTTGCACTCCTGCGAGCAGGCTGCGAGCAGGCACTTACCTCGCAGCCCGGAGGCCGCTGCCATCCCCGGACCTCCCAGAGCAGCAGGAGCCACCGCCGACATCCTTCCGCAGCCCGGAGGCTGCCTTCCTGCTTCTGCATGGCTGGGCCATGCTGGCGCTCCGAAGCTGCAGAAGCCGCTGACATATCATCCCTGTTCCGTGGCCCAGATGCTGCAGTCCCCAGCCTCATTTGCAGCAAGGAGCCACTCCTAGCTGTCTTCCGTGGCAGGAAGCTGCCGCCCACGTCAGGGCCTGCTGCGGCCTGCTCCGGCTCCTGCTTCGTCTTCAGCGTCTGCAGCATGGCCACTCTCCAAGGTCCTGCACTCCTTTCCTGCTTCCTCCTTAGGCATGGGGCCGCGCCTTCTTCTCTGATTTAAAGGGCCCGCTGCCGGATATGCTCCGGGCCCCACCTCTGGACTCCTCCCTGGGCGTCTCCAGCACAGCCCTATAAAAGGGCTCAATCATCACTTCTCCTTCACTTTGGCAAGGGGCTAGTCCTCCTTAGGACTCCTCACTTCCTGCGCCTTCCTGGCATCTTCCTGTCTTCATGGGATCCCTCATTGTCTATGTTCCTGGTCTCTGCTGATGTCTTCCGTTTCTGATGTGTCCAGAAATCCTGTGTCCATGTTCCTGGTTTCTGCTGGTTTCTGCTGGTGTCTCTTCATTCCTGATGTGCCCAGATGTTCCTGTTGTCCGTCATGTCTCCAGATGTCCTCAAGGCTCCGTGTCGTTCCGTCCCTGTGTGGTCCGTGACCAGCCTGTCTGGGTTGTGTAGGGTGCGCAGTGGTCCGAGTGGTCTGCGACCATCCCGGCTTGGGTGTGTAGGGCGCTCGGTGGGACAGCTCCATCCGTCGTTGCCGAGGATTCTCCACGTCTTGTCAGCCTCGCCCATGTTCCTGATGTCCTGACGTCCTCTGTGACTGTTTTCCAGTTGTTCGCCTGTCCTGATGCCTGCCTGTCCTGATGCCCGTGAGTCCAGATGTCTTTCCCTTCCTGGGCTTGCCCCACTCCCCTCGTGGTCCGCGACCAGCCGGCTGGCTGTGTAGGGCGCATAGGGGACAGTGTGGTCTGTGACCAGCCCGGCTGGGCTGTGTAGGGCGCCTGAGGGACCTTGCTTGCCTGTCCACCCTCTTCCTGTTCCTGGACTTTCTGAGGGCCTGTCGTCTGTCCTGCGCTTCTGTGCTGCTGTTCGCCGAGTGTCTGCAAGCGGCAGGAGGTCCTCCGCTCTCTTGGAAGTTCAGGACTTTTAATTGCTTGATTTTAGCTTGCCTTGCCTTGTCTTCAGTGCCTGAATCTTCGTCTTTGTCAACTCCTGAGTCTTTGTCTTCTTCAGCACCTGAGTCTGTCCAGTACCTGTGGTCTTCGTCTACCTCTGCCGTTACCCAGTGGCAGGTCCGAAAGGGCTTGGAGTGGTGGGAGGACTACTCAGAGATCAACCTTGAGTGGTTGGCCTCACAGAGGCCGTGCAGAGCGGTGGGGGCCTGGGCTTCCAGTTTCCGCCCAGACGAGGCTCCGTCTCACCTGCCTCTGCGCTTCCTTGGAGCTCCTTTCCCGGTTCGCCGAGGCCCAAGGGCACACTCATCCCAGCGCAACAGATTGCCAAGGCCTAAGGGTACACTTCATCTCCCAGAAACGGGATCACTCCCTAGCGCTCCCGCAACAATTTCTGAATGGTTTTCAGGGGTGATAATTCGGATGAACCAAATCACAGTGAACTTGAAAGATGTAGTAGGCCAGATTGACAGACTGAAGAGTAGCAAATCACCTGGACCATATGGTATACATCCCAGGGTTCTGAAAGAAATAAAAAATGAAATTTCAGACCTATTACTAGTAATTTGTAACCTATCATTAACATCGTCCACTGTACTTGAGGACTGGAGGGTGGCCAATGTAACTTTGATCCGGGAATCTATAGACTAGTGAGCCTGAATTCAGTACTGGTAAAAATCAGTAGGGTGCGGGGTGAGGCGTTTGTCCGCCCCCTTCCAAGGACGAAGATGGCGCCGGCATCATGCAGCCAGCACCCCGGGACAGAGCTTCTCTTCTGTGGCGACCGGCGCAGCTCTCCAACACCGCTCCTCCTGGTTGGTCCGACATTAGGTACAATGACATTATTTTAACACGTCCCGACCCCAGACCACTGGATTGGTCTGGGGGAGCAGCGCAATGTCATCATCGGAGGAGGTGACTGGCGGAAAATTTAAAACCCACCAGCTTCCCTTTGTCTGGCCTCTTCCTCTTTGGCCTGACCCAACGCGATACCCCGCCCAACCCACCCTTGTGTTAGCCAGAATTAATTGTTAGCAGGTTATTGTTCATTTGTTTTTCTGTTGAGGCAGCAGTGACTGAGTACAGGAAAGGCTATTGTAACACAGGAGGCATTAGAAGGAAGCAGGGCAGTGCCGGTAAGGAAGAGAGAGACCTTGGGACCACTGCTCAGCATTTGGCCATGGATGATGAGTGTCAGGCCCAGGGATTTGGCTTTGATGGATTGACGGCCGGACATGTTTGAGAGGGGCTCTGGTGGGGCCTGCTGTGTGGCAGCCTCCGGGACTCCTCTGGTGAAGGTAGTCATTGACGTC
The DNA here is from genome assembly GCF_901001135.1 of Rhinatrema bivittatum. NCBI lineage: Eukaryota > Metazoa > Chordata > Amphibia > Gymnophiona > Rhinatrematidae > Rhinatrema > Rhinatrema bivittatum. The sequence goes on along the minus strand of NC_042622.1, from coordinate 130,067,457 downwards.
TGGCCAGGGTCATTGCTGGGAGCGAGAACCCCTCAGTTCTGCTTGGGTGGAGCAGGTGCTTGGGTGGAGCAGGTGCCAATATATTGGCACCTGCTCGGTGATATTGGCACCTGCTCGGTGATTGAGAATAGGCAGTGGTGGCAAGACTTGGCGCCGGAACTAGACTCCCCTGTTAAGTTACTATAATAAACAGCTGCGGCCATTTCATCCCAAGTTATATGTCACATTTTCGTTGTGTGTGTAATGTTGTGGTATCCAGCCGGGATGGGTGGGGGCAAAGTTGAATGGGTAAATGTGAATCGGTTATTTATTCTTTCAGATAATACAAGAAATAGGGGCAATCCATGAAGTTAGCAAGTAGAACATTTAAAACAAATCAGAGAAAATTCTTTTTCACTCAATGCACAGTTAAGCTCTGGAATTCATTGCCAGAGGATGTAGTTAAGGTAGTCAGTGTAGCTGGATTTAGTAAAGGTTTGGTTAAGTTAATGAGGGAGAAGCCCATAAACTGCTATTAATCATGGTGACTTAGGGAATAGCCACTACTTATTACTGGCATCAGTTGCATGGGATCTGTTTTATGTTTGGGTATGTGCCAGGTACTTGTAACCTGGATTGGCCACTGTTGCTAGGCTTGATGGATCTTCGGTCTGACCTAGTAAGGCAACTTCTTATGTTCACTACTGTCTTGACAGCATATCCAGAAGAGATAGTACATTTAGACAAGCAATTCTACATAACCTTTTCAGTTAGATAGTCATCTTTCTCCTGTCAGTGGAACCCTGGTTGTCATTAAAATTAGATTTCCAACTACTGTGAACCCTCGGCTCTGGACTCCCAACTGATGTGGCTTTCATCCTGCTTACTGAGATAGCGGAATGAAATGTGTTACATATTTCCACTCACCTCCCTAGAGATTTGATTCCTATGCTTTAAGCCAGAGGTAGGCAACTCTGATCCTTGAGTGCCACAAAAAGATCTGGTTTTCAGAATATCTACAATGAACATTAAAGCTCAAGAATGAACTGAGGGGCTCATAAAGCAAACCACATGGGAACTCACACACTCAGTAAGGCCTTTTTGGTATTGTCTGAGCTCTGAAGAGCTAGTCTGTTAGTGTCACTCTCCCTCTCCCCGATCCACTCCCATTACAAGTGAGCAACTATACTGCCTTTCCTATTGAGTGCACATACCCCCAATTCTACCCAGGAGCAGCCTTTTCCCCTATCACCCTCTATCCCTTCCCTGTAATTCTTTTTCCACCATCCCTCAGCCATCTCACTCTCTGCCCAGCTCTGAATGGTGGCTGAAGACTCCCAAGTCACCCCTGCAGCTCTCAGTCTCCTTTCTATTCCTTCCCATGTGTAACCCCCTCCTCCATTGCCCAACCATGCTAAAAATGCTGATTCTGCTTCCTCCTCAAATGTCTTTTGTGCCATATAGTATTCAGTAGGATTGCACTGAACCATGTATCTCTTTCGTCAGCATATGCTATAGATGTATTTAATGTATCTTGGCTCCATTATCATATCATGTATGTATATTAGGGATGTGAATCGTTTTAGGACGATTAAAATTATCGTCCGATAATTTTAATATCGTCTTAAACCGTTATGGAACACAATACAATAGAGATTCTAACGATTTATCGTTATAAATCGTTAGAATCGTGAGCCGGCACACTAAAACCCCTAAAACCCACCCCCGACCCTTTAAATTAAATCCCCCACCCTCCCGAACCCCCCCCCAAATGACTTAAATAACCTGCGGGTCCAGCGGCGGTCCGGAACGGCAGCGGTCCGGAACGGGCTCCTGCTCCTGAATCTTGTTGTCTTCAGCCGGCGCCATTTTCCAAAATGGCGCCGAAAAATGGCGGCGGCCATAGACGAACACGATTGGACGGCAGGAGGTCCTTCCGGACCCCCGCTGGACTTTTGGCAAGTCTCGTGGGGGTCAGGAGGCCCCCCACAAGCTGGCCAAAAGTTCCTGGAGGTCCAGCGGGGGTCAGGGAGCGATTTCCCGCCGCGAATCGTTTTCGTACGGAAAATGGCGCCGGCAGGAGATCGACTGCAGGAGGTCGTTCAGCGAGGGTTCCGACAGGAGATCGACTGCAGGAGGTCGTTCAGCGAGGGTTCCGGCGCCTCGCTGAACAACCTCCTGCAGTCGATCTCCTGCCGGCGCCATTTTCCGTACGAAAACGATTCGCGGCGGGAAATCGCTCCCTGACCCCCGCTGGACCTCCAGGAACTTTTGGCCAGCTTGTGGGGGGCCTCCTGACCCCCACGAGACTTGCCAAAAGTCCAGCGGGGGTCCGGAAGGACCTCCTGCCGTCCAATCGTGTTCGTCTATGGCCGCCGCCATTTTTCGGCGCCATTTTGGAAAATGGCGCCGGCTGAAGACAACAAGATTCAGGAGCAGGAGCCCGTTCCGGACCGCTGCCGTTCCGGACCGCCGCTGGACCCGCAGGTTATTTAAGTCATTTGGGGGGGGTTCGGGAGGGTGGGGGATTTAATTTAAAGGGTCGGGGGTGGGTTTTAGGGGGTTTTAATGTGCCGGTTTTGCGATTTTTCGATTTTTCGATTTTTCACGATTTTTCACGATATTTTACCCCCCCAAACGGCAACAATACGATTCCCTCCCCCTCCCAGCCGAAATCGATCGTTAAGACGATCGAGGACACGATTCACATCTCTAATGTATATACTTGGAGACAATCTCCCTGTCTCACTACCCCAAGAATGGTTTTGGGTGACCTTTGAGTTCCATGCTCACTTAGCCCATGTGTACTATGTTAAGATTAAATTGAGTCACACTAGGTGGCACACTAGGATCCTATTGGTGGTTATAAAGATCTTTCCTCATGAGCAGGACATTTCTGCCTCTGCTTCCTTGACTTGCTCTCTCCCATTTTTCTAGGCTTTTATTATGTAGACCCCAATCAGGGCAACCCCCAGGACTCACTGCACGTCTTCTGCAACTTCACAGCAGGTGGCGAAACCTGCATTTCACCACTGAAAAACCAAGTAAGGCAACTTACAAATTGCTTGTTTGAGGTGTATTTCTGAAATGGTTAATTGTCCACCCCAGATCATCTTCTGGGCAAGACCTCTTGGAGGGTCTCACATGGGCACACCAGTGTCACAGTTTTATTTCTGTAATCAATAAGATTTGCACAGAAGCATTTCCATTCTTACAAAGCAAGAGGCTCTAATGCCATTTCCAAGTAATAATGGGTGAGGAAAAGCCAAATTTATGAATGTTGTGTTTCCAGGACCTACAATAGTGATCTTCCCCCATCCTGTCTTTTCTGTTTTATATGAAATGTCTCCTCCTCCTCAGGTTCCTCTTCAAGCCTGGCTGATGGCCTACACCTCAGAGGGAGTCTTTGAATGGTTCAGCTCCCTTCCTGGGGGTTTTCCAGTAAGTGCCATCATTTGCTTTTCCCTTCTTCCTCATTGGCCAGTTTATTTGGGCCTTTTTAATACACCTGTCTTGCTACCACTGCAGCTGGAGTATGCCAGCGCCGTGCAGCTGCGCTTCTTGAAACTACATAGCACTTTGGCCAATCAAAAGGTGTCGTATTCCTGCCGACCTGATCCCGAGACAGGGAAGAAACAGGCTGAGAAGGAGGTGAAGTTCCTAGCTGACACCAGGGAGCAGAGCTATCTGGCCACTTTAGAGGGATGCTTGGTAAGGAGTTGTTTTACAGGTACCATAAGTGGGTTGGTTGGGGGAGGGACAGGGCCCAGGTAAGGGCAGTATAGGATTATTCTGCTCTTTTGTATTCTGGACAATCCTTTTTCCTTCTGTTTTTTTTTTACAGCTGGACAATGAGTCTCTGCTCACAGACACTATTTTCCAGTTTTCCACAAATGATCTGGCACTACTGCCCCTCAGGGACCTGGCTGTATTTCACAACGGAGACACCTCACATCAGTTTGGCTTCACAGTTGGACCTGTCTGTTTTAATTGAGCATACAACCTCCTCAAAACGTGTGACACCCATAAACCGCAGATTATTTCCTCCTTTTCCCAAAGAGGCATCTTAAAGAACTGGGGGAGCAAGGCTGGATTTTCAACCCATGTCTGTAGACTGAAGTAGCTTTTGGAATGCTACAATTATTATTTATAAGACTTACTTATATAGCAGCAGTTATGCCATGGATTCAAGTTCCTTATTTATGTCCTTCAGAAGTTTACAAATGAGGGACTCTTTAAATATATGTATATTTAAAAAGTGCTAAAGGCTTATTCACAAGTCTGTTCCATGGAACTACTCAGGTTGAAAAATGCAGTTAACTTTGCATGGGAGGGGGGGGGGAGAGAGATAGGGAAGAGCTGGGACAGTATGCAAAGCTAAAAGCAGACCTAATTTATCACATAAACACACTATTACATATAGAGAAATGGAGCTGTTGCTCCTGCCAGCTCCTCTCCCACTCCCTGCAAGGTACAAAGTGCTGCTTTCCTTGGTAATGTACTTCTATTGTACATTATAATTGTGGTGTTAATGGTTAAAGAATTTAAAGTAAATGTAATTCTTAATGATGTTTCATCACCTACATATAACTTCTTAGTCCACTTTATTGTATTTCTCCCCTTGTATCTGAAGAAATAGTTAACTATTAAAGCCTTTATGTCCACAAATCTTGGTCACATGGTATTAGCAAAATTTAAAATTAGGCATTTCAGTTAAGTGATATGGAACTCTGGAAATCTATTTTTGTTTTTTAGTGCAGTTAAGATTAAATTATCTTCTGTTGATAAAATAACCTGAAACAATCAGGGGGATATAGTTCAGAAGCTGAGTTGCATGCATTTTATTAATTTTGTCACATAATGCCTCAGCTCTATACCTAACACCCACTCAGTTAACTCCATTGCCACTTGGAAGGTCCTGCTGAGCACTGCCCTGGCCTGCAACCTCCCACCCACCAAATGGTTCCTGCTTGCCTCTAGCTATACCTTGGTAGTTTATAGAGAGTAAGTGAAACCCCACACAACCTAGGCGTCACATAGTTCCAAGAAACACAAAAACACTGGGAATGTTAATCAGATCAGGACAAGCAGAGCTAGCATACTACTGAGTTTATTAATAAAAAAAAGGGAGCAGTGAATGGAAAAAAAAGATTTGACTTTACAACCAACAACTAGTAAAATAACGAGGATTTACATAAAAGTTAGCTAAACACTTTTCACTACTTCAGTGCCTGGGAAGCTTCAGGAAATCTGTTGCCTGCCAGAGTTAGGCACAGAGGTCTGCTCTCTCTGTGCTCCCAGCCAGGACTAGAAAATTCTAGCCAAGCAACTTCAGGCTACTCAGGGTACAAAGCAATAGTATTAGCTCTCTGACCAATGATCTTCTAATCAGTAATAGATTTCTGGCCAATGGCACTGCAGGATGTTGGTCTTACAGCTTCCTCAAGGATACTGGGATGTCTGAACTACAGTGGAGAGGTCAAACCACTGGCAGGCCAAGTCAGAGGACAGGAGCTCTCTGGGAAAAATAGTCAAAGGGCAAAATGATAAATCACAAAGCATGCAAAGCCCATTTCATCATGTTTATTTAAAAAATTTGCATCTTGCTGCTCCAGGGGGCCACCTCAAGTACACTGAGCAAAAGAAACAGTAACAAAGCATTAGGTTTAGAGGGGAGGGGGGTCAAGGGTTTCAGGAATTGTGCAACATGTTAGGGGATCTACTGGAGCAAAAGAGGCAATCTGGGCTGTGGTACCTTTCCCATTATTTGAACTACCCTTCAAGTACAGTGGTGGATTTATCACTTTAAAAGGCAGTTTATTTGTTTTTCCCTGCTTTTTTGTAAATGTTTAAACTGGAATAATAATATTAAAATGTTAAAAATTTAAAAATGCAACTTTGTATGCTGTATAATATACAATTTCATGAAACTTGTGACAGATTCACACAGACCAGAAAGAACTACGAGGTCTATACTCAAAAGCATTTAGCCAGCTACCTCAGAAGTTAGCCAGCTAAATGAATATTTGGGGACTTATCCGGCTAAATTCTAGCCAGCTAATAAGATAATTGGCTAGAATTTAGTCAGCTAACCCCTAGATTCATCAAAATGCTATAATAGTGCCTGTGCTAAGAAAAAGGGGTGTGTAACACTCCCTGCAATAATTCCTATTTTTGCATGAGAGAGACTGATTATATATAAGGTCTTCATATTAGTCAAGTATTTATATCTCTATAGGAGGGCAAGCTAATAGCTCGAGGTGAGCTGTTGGTGATGGTTTAGGGGCCAGTTTTACATGCAGAGTGAGACGTACAAACAGCACAATACACCTCAGTGAAGACTGATGTCATTTGGGGTGAGGAAAGTCTCACAAAGATATTTCTACTATGTTCTCTCACCCTAGCTTGATGGACTCTATAACAGGGTACCATCAAGCAAGGGCAAGATAACATAGATATTCAGAATTAGTCAGATGGCTTAGCGGGCTAAGTCTGGTTGGGCCAAAGTGCTGTCCTAAAGTTATGCATCTATCTTTAAGATAGCCAACAAATTCAATAGTTCAGTTTTACTATTGAATATACCTCCAAATTTAGCCGGATAAGTTTATCTGGCTAACTTTGCTAGCCAGACTGTGTCTGAATATGGACCTCTGCATATATTCTAGGGATGTGCAGAGGGACACCATACGTTGCATTCGGGATTCGTATTCGTCGGGGGGCAGATACGTTGCATTCGGCAAGGGGGCCCCCCGATATGTTTATATGTTAATTCTTATTTGTTTCCCAGCTAAAATTAAATTAACTACAACCCCCCCACCCTCCTGACCCCCCAAGACTTACCAAAACTCCCTGGTGGTCCAGCGGGGGGTCCGGGAGCCATCTCCTGCACTCACACCCTCAACTGCTGGTATTCAAAATGGTGCCGATAGCCTTTGACCTACTATATCACAGGAGCTACCGGTGCCATTGGTCAACCCCTGTACCATGATAGGAGCAATGGATGGCCGGCACCATCTTGTGCTCCTACCATGAGTCAGGGGCTGACCAATGGCACTGACAGCCCCTGTGACATAGTGAGGGCAAAGGCTATCGGCGCCATTTTGAATACAGGCAGCCGACGGCCCAAGTGCAGGAGGACGCTCCCGGACCCCCACTGGACTTTTGGCAAGTCTTGTGGGGGTCAGGAGGGTCCCCCAAGACTTGCCAAAAGTCCCTGGTGTTCCAGTCGGGGTCTGGGAGCGATCTCCTGCACTCGGGCCGTCGGCTGCCAGTAATCAAAATGGCGCTGATAGACTTTGCCCTTACTATGTCACAGAGGCTACCGGTGCCATTGGTCAGCCCCTGTCACATGGTAGGAGCACAAGATGGCGCCGGCCATCCATTGCTCCTACCATGTGACAGGGACTGACCAATGGCACCAGTAGCCCCTGTGACATAGCAGGTCAAAGGCTATCGGCGCCATTTTGAATAGCGGCAGCTGAGGGTATGAGTGCAGGAGATGGCTCCCGGACCCCCCGCTGGACCACCATGGAGTTTTGGTAAGTCTTGGGGGGGTCAGAAGGGTGGGGGGTTTGTTTAAATTGGCTCCTTTAGGCAGCCGAATAATTCGGTGAAAATTAGTTGTATTCGTGGGGAATCGTGATACGTTTTGCTTCCCCACGAATACAACGAATATGGCTCTATATGTTGCGGATTACCAATTCGTAGGGAACGAATGCTCACCCCTAATATATTCTCCATGGACAAGCAGAGTATCAGCCACAGAAGTAGGTGATGTCAGACTGCGCCGAGATGGAAAAAGCTCTCTCAGTACCTGAGGATTGAAGGATGGCCAACATAATGCCCATTTTTTAAAAAGGTTCCAGGGGTTATCCAGGAAACTACAGACTGGTGAGCTTGACTAGTAATGGGAAAAATGATAGAAACTATTCTCAAGAATTAAATTATCAGCCACCTGGATAGACAGATTAATGGAGCAGAGCCAACATGGATTTAGCAAAGCAAAGTCTTGACTTACAAATCTGTTAGATTTTTTTGTGAAGGGGTTAATAGGCATGTGGACAAAGCTAAGTTGATTTATAATAGTATAATCTATTAAACACCTTTTGAAATTCCCAAGCCCCTCATGAGCGGGCTCATCAGGAAATTAAATCATGGAATAAGAGGCAATGTCCTATTGTGGCTTGGTAACTGGTTAAAAGAGGAAACAGAGTACGACTGGTCATTTCTCTCAATGGAAAAATGTAAATAGTGGAGTGCCCCAGGGATCTGCACTGGGCCCAGTACTTAAACTAAAATAATCTATAAAACGAGAGTGATGAGTGAAGTTATCAATATGCAGATAACAAAAAACTATTCATAAATTACAAGCCGATTGTGAGGAATTGTAAGAGGACCTTGCAAGACAGGGTGATTTGGCATCTAAGACCTAGATTTATCAAATTGCTATAAATATCATAGAAATAGCGCCCGTGATAAAAAAAAAAAAAGGGGGTGTGGTTAGACTAATTTTCCCAATATTGCATCACATAGGTATTTTCCACAATGCGTGATACATTTATCGTACCCCATGTTATTTTCACATTGCACGCTGAGTAATCCACATTAGCAAACAAAAAGGTTTTTATCATGAACAGTGGTTCGGGCTGCTGTGGGGGGGGGGGGGGGGGGAGAGAGTGAGAGGCTCATATATGTACAAACAGCACAGTTGCCATCAGTGAAGATTTTATGTGATTTGGAGTGATGAAAGGTAAAAGAAGAGTAGATTTGTACAATTTACTCTCTACCTAGCTTGATTGCTATTCTTATGATTTCTGAGAGCACAGTCAAGATGATAGCCCTCATACATGGAGCCTGGCCCCTCAGTCCATGATAAATCTGAAAAGCTGTTAAGGAGCCTCCAAGTGAGGATTGTATTAACAGGAATTTGTGGAGGGCCATTGCTGTTTTTTCGATTAGCAAGCATAATCTGCGTAACACTGGTTGCGTTGACTGGATGTGAAGGAGCATAACAAATGAGTCCAGTAAGACTCATAGGCTTTTTACCTATGTTTTTAGTGAGAGCTCATAGGTTCCATGTTTTGTGTCTAGGTTTTGCTGGTATTCAGATGGAGTTTGTTGTTTATATATCATAGAAAAGATCTGGAGTGTTGATGCAGTATCGGCGATAGCTGCCTATGTTTCTGTCTTGATTTTGTTCTCAAAGTAGTTAAATTTTGTTGAGGTGGGGTTGTAGCAGGCCTCCCTGCCCCAAAGGCAAAAAATAAAATATTTAGATATAATCCAAAGCAATTCTATAGGGAACTGGGGTAGACAGTTAGTACAGCTAAATATAAGGATCCTTTTAGAGTATAACAGAGAAGCAGAATATGGAAAAAGTGGGCATTAAAAGTATGGAATGGCCTGGATAACTATAAGAATCAATGTATGCCAAGAGTGTACATACCAAGAGCTAAAGGTGGTATGGGCCTCCTGGAAATAATTATACAGCTAGAACTGCTATTATAGGCCTTCAGGAAGAGATGGATAATACCCTGGGGCTTACTATTTATTTAGTTAGTTAAAATATTTGATTTCCACTGATCCACAAATTTCAGTGGATTACAACATACATGCACAATATATTTATGAGATTCTTATAGCGCACATATTCCACATACCAGTTCACAGTGGCTTACAACATACATAATTACATAATAAAACAGTAAAAGTACAAAAAGTGCTTTTACAAAATACAAAAGAAGATAAAACTCAAGGAATGGAGGCCCCTCAATTATTGAAAAATCTGCCTGAAAAGATGAGTCTTAAGCACAGGCTTAAGCACTTTCTTGAAAACGTCCAACAAACAGCAAGGCTTATGTGCTTTCTAGAAAACGTTCAATGATCAGCAAGGCAATCATATATAAAGCAAAGAAACCAAAAACAGCAAAGGAGACAAAGTAAAACACAGGCACAGAGAAGACATAAAACATCATCAATCAACACCAGACTAGACAAATTTAACTACTGGCTGAGACTGTGTGCTAAGTGCATTATACACTGTGTGCAGTATCAGAAAAGGCATGAGAAAACAGATGAGCCTTGAGAAGTTTCCTAAACAAAAGCAAATCAGTTTCAGCCCTAGTGTTCTCAGGTAAATTGTTACACAGAGCAGGACTGGCTATGCTAAACATTCAATCTCTGTAATCAAAAAAATGAACCTCTTTTGAGTGAAGGAACCACTAGAAGATGTTTAGCTGATCACAGAGAACGTGCTGGAGTGGAAAGGTGTGGACAGAGAGGGAACTAATATCTGAAGGAAGAGGAGGGGAAGAGTACCTGGAGGTAGGAGGCAAAAAGGGGAAATTGTGTGCCTGGAGGGAGGGAGAGAGAATACCTGGAGGGAAAGTGCCTGTTATGGAGCGTTAGGAGAGCAGTCCTGTTTCCAAGGGGATTGTGTGCCCTTGGGCCACGGCACAACCCCAGAGAACTCCAAGGCGGTACCGAGGCAGGTGAGACACGTCCGAGCCCGGACTGAGACCAGGAAGCCAGGCCCCTGCCGACCTGCACAGCCTGAATGAGACCAACCATGCAAGGTTGGTCTCTGAGTGGTCCTCGACTACTCCAAGCCCTTTCGGACCTGCCCCTGGGAACGGCAAAGGTGGCTACCCAGACAAGAGGCTCAAACATGAAGACTCAAACGAGGAACTTGGAGATGTGAAGACACAGATGAGAAGCTTAAGACGTGAAGACAGGATCAAGGTTCAGGAACAAAGTCAAGATGAAAAGAACTACCATTCCAGTAACGGTGGTGCAGCCTTGTGAGATCTTCAAGATAGAAAGCTGGAAGTTTATCTTAAGAGAGTTTTCGAGGTGTCCGCCCTGGGGGTCCAGGCGGCCAGTTGTAGTTCCTTCACTCAGCGTGTAAGCCTCCGCTGGCTTCAACAGCTGCTCAGCTCCCAGGAGTTGCCTCCTGAGGAAGCACTTCAGGCAGAGTATTGGCCAGATCTATGGTTTCTGCAGTCTCAGCTAGATGCCTCCTCTGGCTTCGCAACTGGTCGGCGGATTCTTCTTTCAAGTCGCAGCTGGGATTCCTACCCTTCAAGAGCAAGCTACTATTTGGGGAGGATCTGGACCAGATTATCAAGTCCCTCGGAGAGAATAAGGTACACAAACTGCCAGAGGATCGCCCTCATTCTTCTAGGTCTTTTAATTCCACTAGAAGCCGATTCAGGAATCAATGTCGTTTTCTCCAGGCAAGGACTGCAGCTCCTCATCAGCCGACCTCTCGATCTCAATCTTGGACTCAGTCCTTTTGTGCCCGAAAACAGCCCCGCTCTGGTCCGGCCCAGGGGACGTCCTCCAAGTCTTCACAATGAAGCTATGCCGGCCCACTCCTCGATCCCCAGGATAGGGGGACATCTCTCCCTTTTCTACAAGGAGTGGGTCAACATCACGTCAGATCAGTAGGTCCTGGATATTCTAAGACACGGCTACGCGTTAGAATTTGCTCAGTCGCTAAGAGACAGGTTCCTCTTCTCTCCATGTGGCCCAGTCCAGAAACAACTCATAGTCCAGCACTCGACAGGCTTCTGGCTCTCGGAGCGATTTGTCCGGTCCCCCCCCCTGGAAAGAGGCTGGGGACATTATTTGGTATACTTCGTAGTCCCCAAGAAGGAAGGTTCCTTCCGCCCGATCTTGGATCTCAAGATGGTCAACAGGGCCCTCAAGATTCCCCACTTTCGGATGGAAACCTTGCGCTCCGCGATAGTGGCGGTACACTCTGGAGAATTTTTGGCTTCCCTGGATCTGATGGAAGCTTATCTACACATTCCCATCCTCCAAGCGCACCAGCGTTTTTCTGCAATTCAAGATTCTGGGACAGCATTTCCAGTTCCAGGTTCTACCCTTTGGTCTTGTGACCGCTCCTCAAACCTTCACGAAGGTGATGATAGTAGTAGCTGCCGCTCTCCCGAGGGAGGGAGTCTTGGTGCACCCATACCTGGACGACTGGCTCATTCGGGCAAAGTCCTCAGCCCAGTGCCACCGGGTGGTTGACAAGGTGTTGACGCTTCTTCACTCCCTCAGTTGGGTGGTCAACTTCGCCAAGAGCAGCCCTTCTCCATCTCAGTCTCTGGACTTCCTGGGGGTGCATTTCAACACAGCGCTGGGCAAGGTGTCTCTGCCCCCGGACAGGGCTCATACATTCATAGCTCAGATAAAGCAATTCATCGGTCTCTTGCTTCCAACGGCGTGGGATTACCTCCAGGTCCTGGGATCCATGGCTTCCACCATCGATCTGGTCCCCTGGGCGTTTGCACATATGCGTCCCTTACAGCGCACCTTGCTCTCCCGCTGGAAGC